>NW_006264089.1:70361-81101 GCF_000469605.1 Apis dorsata
TTTATAGCATATATGTAATATATAAATATATAAATATTATATTTAAAAAACATAATATTTAAGGGAGATAAAATTACCACAGAAAAATATAAATTTTTCTTTATATTTTTTCTTTAAAATAAAAATTATAAATATTTATACTTATATGAAATTACATAAAAAAAAAATATTCTATTGAAATATACAATGTGTGAGAGTAACATGATTTAATTACTATTAATATAAAAGATATCTACGAGATTCTTACATGAAGTCTGTTAAAAGAAAATAAGAAAAAGATTAATTATTAAAGATGCAATAATGGTAATTTAACATATGATTCATATCATTCATTATCATATTCATATACTGCAAGTAAACGTGCAGTATCATATGCATTATTTTCAAGTAAAATCTTATTCATATTAATATTCAAAATGACTAAATAATCTATTTTCTTGAAGCAGTATTTTAGAAAATAATTTGCTTTAATGAAATGAATTAAAATCTCGTGTATTAATATTCGTTTTTTCGCAGATTATGCTTTTCCATTGAAGTTAATCAAAAAGATGTATCATTTTTATATATTCTATCATTAGATTCCATATCTATTATTATTATTATCTTTATGAATTAAATTATTTATTTGTCATTTTTGAATTGAATTAATTCATTTTATAAAAAAATAATATAATATTTTTAATATTTGTGAAATTATAATAAATATAATATTTGTGATATTATATAAAAACAAATTTTTAAATAATCATTATTTAATAATTGCTTTAAAAAATCAAAAATATTATATGATATATTTGCTTTATCGATAAATATTCAATTTGAAAAAATATATATATATTAAATATATACCTGATGAGAATTAAAAAATGCTATATTGTTGATAATATAATCATCAAATGGTTGATAGATAGAATTCCAATTGTAGTGAATATTCCAAGTGGGTACATAAGATTCTTCTAATAAGCCTGCGTTATTAGAAAGTACTAAAGGTGTTATGATAGGTTTGTAAATTTCAGCTTCTGATGGTTGTATTATGGGTACAAGTTGTTTAAAATTCGTATAAGTTTGTGATTTTGAAAAATCTCGATGACTGTTAAAATTTGAATTCTCACGATTATTATATTGTGAATATGGAATACGAATAATATAAGTTGTGTCAATTGTTTTTGCACGATTATAATGAAATCTACCCTCTGGTGCAATATATCGTCCATCTGGAGTTAGGTATACCTTTAAAAATAAAAAAATCATATTAATCAATTTTTATTTATATTGTAAATTGTATAATAATAAAGTTTAAATAATAAAGTTTATTATACAAGATATTAATATATTCATAGGATATCCTAGTTTTTGAAAAGTTGATTCTGAAAATTCAAATAAATATAAAAATTGGTATAAAATATCGATTAAAATTTATTTATTATATTAGAAATAATTGAAATTTGCATTAGATTTAATGAAATTATTTTTATAAATTTATTATTAATAATAAGCTTTTAACAATTTATCTTTATTTAGCATCATAAACAAGTCCTAAAAATTGATTTTCATAAATACTGCTACTAAAGTACTAAAATTGGATGACACATCTAAATTTAAATTCCAATTTAGATTATATAATTTCAAATAATAAATATATCTCATATTTTTAATGAATTATATTATTTATTTCATTTTTAACAAAAATGAAAATATATTTATTATTACTTGTTATAAAATAAAAATAAATCATTTTATTTTATAAACAAAATTAAATGTCTTAATTAATTTTTTATTTCTTAAAAATTTTTTATTTCATCTACATAAAAAATTTAAAATTTTCATATAGAATAATAGTTTGAATAATAGTTTTATTAGTTTTATCATAAAAATCATATTTCACATTAATGTATTTCTTTTGTATATCAATATCCAAGTCAAATTCAAGATTTTTTTCAATGTATAATAGATTGTTTTACTGACAACAGTTTTTTTATGAGATTAATGAGATTTATGAGATTAACTAAATGGTTTTTTTTTATATTTAATGACATATATTATATTTGTAATACAATATTCAATAACATAAATAACATGATAACATAAATATAAATATATATATATATANTATATTTTTTCGAGAATAAAAATACTTTTCTTGAATAAAAATATAAAGCTAGATATATATTTTCTATCTGCTTTATCATTCATTCAATCAGAATAGCATTAATTGACCAATTTATATTCATTTGTTTGCATTTCAATGCAACTTTTCGAATTGAATTTGTATTTCGAAAATATTCTAAAAACTCTTTTTAATAAAAAACTTTTATATGTTTTAATAGATTCCTATATCAAACCAAGTTGTTTAATTAATATATAAAATTATATAGCTTTTTGAAATGGAAAATTATTATTATTAAAACTTATCAATATTTTTTATGTTTCTTATCTTTATTATACTTGATTTATTGCAATTAATTTTTTATTTGCATAAATATATAAAATCTAATGTTGAATGGTGCTGATTTTGTATTCTAAATTTTCTCAAAGTTTGTTTTATTTTGAATAGAATTTCTTATCTTTTTTATAATTTATTTTAATATTTAGGAAAAATTTCAATCCTTCAAGATCTTTAATAATTAACAATAATTTTTTAAAATATAATGAATAAATTAAAATTTACTGAATTAATTATAATAATCTGGTTATCAATAAAAATTATTAATATTTTTTATAATTTTATAATTTTTCATATTTTTGTTATTTAAAAACAATTTTATTATATTTATAGTCAGTTTTATTATATTTATATTTAAAATTTGAGTTAACTTTTCATTCCATTTCTTGTTTAGTTTAATCTGTATAAAGTTTGGTATAAGTGCATAATTTGTTAAGACGTTTCTGATTAATAAATAATTGACAATGAAGTTGTATACATTTTTTTATCCATTTCACCATTTAAAAAATCTATCTTTATATGAATCATCTTGCTGTGCTCTGAATATTTTTTTGCCAAGTTTTTACTTCATATTCATCATTGTTATATATATATATATATATATATATATAAAATCATCAAAGTTAGATAATTTTTTTTTTTTTTTTAATTAGTATTTTGATTCAAAATTCAATGAATTTCTGAAGCTTTTTGTACTTTTAAATTCTTCTTAAATATTTATTTTTACATTTGATACATATTCTATACTATTTTTATGTATATTTCATTTTTGTCCATATTTTTTATTTTCTTCTGTTTTTTCTTATTCTATTTTATTCTAATTTATTTTTTCTTTCTTTTATTTTTTCTGCTCATTACATAAATATATTTTGAATAATTTCGCTTTTATTGTTTTTAAATTCTTTAATGAAATATTATCCTTTTTTTCAAAAAAACAATGTCTTTACTAAAATATAATTTTTTTATTAAAAATAATTTTATGATTAGTTGGATGCATTAATTTACATCCTTTTTTATTTTCATTTGTAATAATTAATATCATAATATAATCATAATAATATCATAATCATAATAAACATCAAACTTTTTTTACTTCTTGTTTTATTTTAATTGTTTCTTTTCTGCACCATGATTATGCAACTGAATATTTTTTAATGAATAGTCTTAAATCTGATTTTATTCTAGATTACTCTTCTGCTAAAGTCCAATTTTTTAATACTAATATAGGAAATTAGAATATAAACTATTGTAACAACAGCTTTCAATATTTTTTAAGCATATTTTTGATAATCTCATTAGTCAAATATTTTTGATTTTCTTATCATAATTTTTTTTTTCATCAAATAATTTTGTTGTGACATGTATGGAAGACATAAAAACTAATTAAATCTGATTTGTTTAGAAAATTTCTATAAATTTAAAAAATTTTAAAAATAAAAAATTCTATATAATCTTGACTATTATTATATCTAATATTTTTTATTTTTCTTTGTTTTGTTAATTTTCTATTTTTATTTTTTATTTTTATATCTCTTAAATTTATAATTTTACAAATTTTAGTTTTTAATTTTTTTTGCAAAAAAATTTTTTTTCAATAAACATATATCTATAATATATCTATCATTAAAATTATAATACTTGGCTGAAAATATCTGATTGCTTTAATTAAATAAATGTTATTCTTATAATAGTTGTTTTAATTTTTTTTCTTTTAAACATATCTCATATGATTTGACAAAATAATCAGAAATTATTTAACTTTAACATATTTTTTCTTATCTATTATAAGATAGATGTCTTATTTATTATAAGATAAGATTTTATATCAATTTTTTATGTGAAATATCATTTATCAAATCATTTCCTCTAAACTAATTTTATTTTGAAATTATATATTTATATATATTTTTTAAGTGTACATTCAATCTATATATTTTATCAATTTTTTATACAAATCATAATTATGTGAAATATTGTAATTACATTATTAAAACTTAAATTAAATCATTTTGCTTAATGAAATATTTGTTTTTAATTTTAATACATATTAATAAAATCTTATAATGCAGTAGTTATATTTAATTTTAAATACACATTACTTTAGCTATATATCTATAATTTTCTAATATTATCATTTATCATTTATATCAAAGATTTGCATTTTTATTCATTGACATATATATCCTATATATTATGATATATTGTCACTGAACTTCTTTTAATAATTAATTAATCATAATTATTTTTATATGAATAGCAAATATATTATTTTGATCACTACTTTTCTTTAATGCATGATAATTACTATATTCATATTTTTATTCATATTTATATGTTATAATTATAATAATTTATGTTATGTTATTTATGTTATGTTATTTTAACTTTTAAATCTTTTATTAGAGTTAAATCTTTTTTTGAAGAGTTATTATTTACAACATTTGAATTAGATCTAACTTCTTGAATTTTTATTATGTTAGAGTTTTTAAGCTCTCATTAATAAGCTCTAAATAATATATATAATAATAATAAATTTAAGATTGGAAGACCTGTAACAAAAATATTCTGATTCATTCTTGATCAACGATAAATCCTAATAATAAGTCTATGAATTATCATGCAAATATTTGATCAATATTTAATTCTCAAATTTTATTATGACCAATATTTTAAGTAAATGAATATTTATGATTAAATCTAAATTTTTAAAAATGTTTTTGATCTTAATTCCTATTTCTTTATGTATAGCTATATTTCTTATATTCATGTAATTTTCTTTGTTCATTTTGAGAATTAATTTTGCTTTTAGACTTTTAGTATCAATAATAGCTATCGTATTTTTTATTTCTATAAATCATAATGTAAAGTCCAATCATTATAATTTTTTTTTATAAAAAATTATTTTCCTATTGATAAAAAATTATTAAGTTTGCCATTTTTTTCATTAAAACAGACTTATGATGCCTTTTTTTGATTCCTTTTATGATATTAAATTTTCATGAAAATTAAGCATATTATGCCTATGTCTAATATTACATATATAAATAAATATATTTTAAAAATGGCATTGAAGTAAAGTAAATGAAATTTCTTATAAATAAATTAGAAAGTACAAAATAAGATGGAATTAATATAATGATTATAACATTATATTATAATATATGTTTTAAATATAAAGAAAAAATTAAAAACTAAAATATAATTAATAAAATTAATATAAAAGAATATAAAAATAAAAAAAAAAAAACTTATTTTATATTATGAATCTTTAGTAATCTCGAATCCACCAAAAAATGATTTTTTGCTTCTATCAAAAAATATATTCTTTGGTATTAAAACTAGATCATCATTTCCTTAGATCATTTTAAAAAATTGAATTAAATAAAGAATTATTTTTTAAAAATTAGTTTATAGAATTTTATGTAGATTTTTTGTATGAAAATTATACGTAAGTAATAATCATAATATTATTACATTATATACTAATAATAAAATTATATTATTATTACATTATATAATAAAAACATTTATTACTTGCGTAAAATTAATAATTAATAATAATAACAGTTGTAAAATTAAAATACATAAGAAAAGTTAAAAATAAAACATATATAATATCAATATCAAAATAAAAATAGAATATTTATTATTTTAAAAATTAAAAAATATTAAAAATAATTTATTCATTTGTATAATTTGTAATTTAATATAATTAATTTAATATAATTCATGCATTTATAATATATCATAATATAATTTTCTTAATACGTAAAATTTTTTTGTGCATACCTTTATTATTTCTGGCATTGTTTGAATATGTTGAGTGTGTTTATGTATATTTCGAGCATCTAAAATCACAGCATCAGGCACTGTAATGCCTTCTTTGTTTAACCGATTCAATGCTAAGCGATCAGTTCTAAAAGCTTCTTCTGGAATTTTGCCTCCTAATGCTGGTAACACCTGTTCTCTAAATATTTGTCGTTTTTGCTATAAATATAAAAAAATCATTTAAATATTAATAATAAATTTTAATAATATAATGAAATATTAAAAGAGTTCAATCTTTAAAAAACATTTTGTTCTATATTTCAAAAATTAAAACAAAAAATTAGATATTAAACAAAAATGAAATATAAATATCATTCATAAGAATATTTTATGATAGTTTACATACGAAATATTATAAATAATAATAAATAATCGTTATAATAATCATTACAATTTTTTTCTAATCTGATAAAGAAATGTAATGAATAAAAATTAATCAATATTCAATTAATTGATAATAATTGATAATAATTGATAATAATTGATAATAACTATATCATATTTTATTATCAATTTAATAATCAATATAAATATAATAATAAAATGATAAAAAAATTATGTTAAAGATAATTAAAATTTAAATTTTTAATAATATTGAGATTCTGTGATTCAATCGTTTTTAATTAATATAAATTTTTATTGAACTAAATTTAAATTTTTTGATTTTTTTACAGTGAATATATTCATCGCAACAATATATCCAGAGAAATGAAGTTATTCGATCTTTTCTAACGAAACTTATAAAGTTCGTTAGAACATAACATAAACAAAACATTATAACATAAACAAAAAATGAGATTATTTTTGAATTGAGAATTTTTTAGAAATTTATTTATTTTAAAGTAATAAACATCCATACTTCGAGATCTATCTTTTATCTGCATTCAATAATTGTAAACATATTGCAAACCAGATTTTTCAATAAGATAATTTAGCAATTTGTGATGATCTTTTTGATCGAAGCATTTTTCCAAAAAAGACTTATCTTGAAACGCGAATCTTCAGACATTATTCCATGTTTTCCTACAAGAATATTTGACAAACATGAAAAGATTGAACATAACTATCAATATATTTTTTAATTAGTTTCCAAAGAAAAAAAGAAAATTACTAATTAGTAATATTTTAACGAGACAAATCGAATTCTCAAAAAAAAAAATCAACTAACAATTAAGCAACATAAAGTAATTTCACCCATTAGCAACATTTATTCTACAATAGGCAACAATTATTTTACTTAGATTTATTATTTTAAAAACTAAATATAGACTCTATATTATTAAATTGAAATAGAATCGTTAAGAGCGTAACAAACATAATTGAAATTCTTTTAACAAAAAAATATAATGTAAAAATATATGTATATAATATAATCAAAAATCATTAAAATTGATAAAAAAAGCTTTTTTCTAAATATTAGATTATTATTATTTTATCTAATATTTTTTTATTTTTTAAAATATGCGAAATATTTATTCTATATTTTCACTCATTTTTTATCTTTTAAATAAAATTAAAAAGCTTATAAAAAAAGCTTATAGATATCTAGAAACAATTTAAATTTAGATATCTAGAAACAATCTTTATTTGTCGTTAATTTTTTTTTATACAATTTTTATTAAATATTAGATAAAAAATTACGCGAATCATTAAGAAAATATAAAAAAAAATAATTTTGATTTTTTATTGAAAAAAGTTTAATTTAATAATTCTTATAATATGTGATATTCCATTTTATTATTATTATTATTGAATGTTAAATAATTTTTATTCATAATGTTTTTATTATATATTATGTACATTATATAATATACATTATTATAATGTTTCTAATGAAACGATAATTTTAATAAATATATAATTATTTTTTATCAATATTATCGATATAAACATATCTATTAATTATTTAGTAGATAATAGAATATATTTGTCTTGTAAATACTGTACCTTTTCGGCAACGACGCATATCATGAGATATGTAGTGGTAGATATTAAGAAAAACCAATTTTGTTTTCCAATTGTCTTCATTCTAATGAACATTTATTATTAATTATTATTTTACATTGATTTTATTAATTATTATTTTACATTGAATTAAAAACATCTTTTTTAGATTTTATTTCCTAAAATATTGAAACGAATATATAAATATAAATTTTTAGTTTTTGTAAAGTTAGTTTATAAAGTTTATAATTAATAATATTATTTATATATACTTAAATAAAAACTAATAATAAACATAAGAATTTATAATAATTATGAAGTTCGATAACAGATAATTCTATATATGAAAATAAATAAAAATTATACAAAATAAAATAAAATGTTATCGCTTATATCTTTATTTTTAAAAAAATCAAAATTGTATATTTATTATCAGTTAGTGAAAGTTTAATTTTTTCGAAAATTTAAATAAATTTTCAAATAAAAAAAAATTAATTTTTAAATTTGAAAATATTTATTTATTTTTATATATTTAGATATAAAAAAATTTTATATATTTTTTGCTTTTTTTTATATGTAGAATTATTTTCTATCAATAATTCATTTGTATTCTCATAATAGCTCATTTTTAGAATAATTTATGATTTTTTGCAAAAAGTAATATAATATATATGATACAACAAGTAAATATGATATAGGTAATGCACATTTAAGTATATCTAGATAACATTTAACAAAATTATTTCATTTGTATTCTCATAATAGCTTATTTTTAGAATAATTTATGATTTTTTGCAAAAAGTAATATAATATATATGATACAACAAGTAAATATGATATAGGTAATGCACATTTAAGTATATCTAGATAACATTTAACAAAATTATTTCATTTGTATTCTCATAATAGCTTATTTTTAGAATAATTTATGATTTTTTGCAAAAAGTAATATAATATATATGATACAACAAGTAAATATGATATAGATAATGCACATTTAGATAACATTTAACAAAATTAAAATAAAATAGCTAAGTTATTAAAATTTTAATATATTATGATAAATATATTAATTATTTTAAAAATAAATGAAATTGAAAATTTCTGAACTTCATTATTTTATTTAATGTTATCATTTAAATAATTATGTAAATTAATACGTAATTTTATTTTGAAAAGTTAATGATTAATATTCATTAGAAAGATTTCATTTTACAATATATATATTTAAGTAGAAAAATATTAATTTAAATTTTTTCATTTTTCATTTTAATTTATTAATTTTGTTATAATATATAATAATAATTTTACAATTAATTTATAAATTATTATATATAATATATAAATTATTCATACATTCACTATATTATAATATAATTCTCACAAATTTATATAAATTAATTATATAAAAATATAAAAACAAATATAAAGAGAAAATGCATAATAAACAAATTTTAATAAATATTTATAAACTTTAGGATACTACATATATAATATACTACACATATATAATAGATCACAAAAGTAACAATTTTTTAATTTTAATAAAATATTAATGAACGATTTTTAATTTTTAACGAAGCTTTATAAAATGTAATGATCATATATGTAATTTTTTTTACCAAAATATAATACTTTAAGAACGTGAAATCAATTTTCATTTCATTTTTTGCTTATTAAATAACTTTGATACAAGATTGAGCAAAATTATAAATTACAAAATGTTCAAAAGTGCTCTATCAAACTATTACGAAAAAAATTGTTGAGTAAACTTTTAATCAAAAAATGAAAAATTTCACTTCCTTACAGATTTCTCATCAATAAAAATTATTTTATTTCTTTGACAAAAAAATTTATTATAGAATCAACAATATGTTCTTTATTCATAATATATTTTATATATATAATATATCTATTAAATATTAAATAGAAAAATATTCTTAACATTGGATGATATATAATGATATATAATATAAAATAAATAATTTTTTATTTTTAATTAAATTTCTCGTTTCTTTTCTGTCATATCTATGATTTTATGATTAAAAATAATAATAATATTATTAAATTTTTGTTTTGTAGAAAACAAATAAATCATTTATAGAAATATAAGAATATAAAAATATAAGAATATAAATATAAAGAATATAAAGAAATATAAAGTATACTATATAAATATACAGAATTATAAAATATAAAGAATAATAAGAAATTAATTAATATATATTATAAAATTATAAAATTATAACATTATAAAATTAACATAATGAAATTAATGAAATTAAAAAACATTATAAAATTATTAATTATAATTATAAAAACAATTATTCTTCACAAGTCCTTTATCGATCTATGAAAAAATTTATATACGCTCTTTAAAATCATTTAATTTTTATTTGAAATATTATCTAATAATATTTAAACAAGCTTTATTATATTATTTTGTTGATTCTGTTATTATTTATTTTATTATTTACTATTTCTGTTATTATTTATTATATTATTATTAATTTTTTAATTATTTC
>NW_006264090.1:0-5403 GCF_000469605.1 Apis dorsata
TTTTTATAAAAAAATTTTATTATTATTTACATTGTATTAAAATCTATTATGAATCAATATTTATATATATCTAATTATTTTAATCAAAATTATCTATATTTTTAATAATAATTTCAAAATCTATCTTATCTAAGTACTTATTTCAAAATTAATTTAGTTTAGTTTATGTCAATTTGAAATATATCAGTATATTTTCTAGAATTTTATTTTTTGTTCAATTTAGCAATTTATTAAATGTAATTATTTTTTATCTTCTATTTTAATTAAAAAATATTTTAAATGAAGTACATTTTTAATATTCTTAATAATTATAAATTATTTACAAAATTTTATGAAAATAAAAAATAACGAAATTGATAATAAAAATATGCATATCATACATGTTTTTGATGATGTTTTTAATAGTATATTAATCAAAATAATATAAATTTATAATATTACTAAACTAAATAAATTGTTGATAAAAATCAATAATAAAGAATCAATAATAAAAAATAATCGTTCAATCAAAAATATATAACAAATTGTTGTTATAAAGGAAAGAAAACTTATCATCGCAAAGTATTTCGCGATGATAAGTTTGAAGTACACTTTTTATTTGCCGCGTTCTTGGCGTTTCGACGGTTTTCAATATATTTATATACCAAACGTATAGTATATTATGCGATCAGTGAATCACGTTTTTCGCATCTTTTTTCCTCTCCAATTCGAGTGCCTACGTACCAAATATTTTACTCGCCCATGTGTTCGCGATGAGTCAGGCGAAAACACACGTTCTCCGTGCACGAGTCAATACACGTTTAAATTCGCAAGAACCTTCGATACGATACGTCGTATTGCACACGAATCTCACGCCTCTATTATCGAACGAATTCCACGAAAGTCAACTGTTCAGTTTTGCGTACAAAACACGTCGAATATATTTCAAAATAAAAATCTTTTAAGAGTATCTTTTGCAAATAAATTCTGTAATGAAATGTGATTGATAGTGACTTTCATTTTTAATATAATATATATATTAAAAAAGAATAATTTTCGAAAGTTTAATAATTTTTGAAAATAAAAATTTTTAAATGGATTTGCATTTTATATTTCTCATTGAAAATTTGAATCGATTTTCTTTATTTATTTTTTTATTTCCATTTTTATATAGCTGATTTATATAAAAAATACTTGAAACAAGGATATAATTCTTTCATATAAAGAAATAAAATAAATATCGATAAGGAATTGCATTACGTAACATGTAAGCAAACATTTATATACTTTTATTTATTTATTTTAACATTTATATATACTGTGTTTATAAATTAACATTTTACTCATTAACATGTAAATTTTATTTTTCAAAAGCAATTTTCTGTAATTTTTTTATAAATTAATATTACTTAATATTATTAATTTAATAATATTATTATCAAATAATTTCGTATAAGATTATGTCAACTATATTTCTATAAGCTATGTTATTATATAGATATATATATAGTTATATATACAGGGTTTCTCATATAGTTTAACGATAAATTTTAAATGATAGAAAATTAAAGATATTTATTAAAAATTTAAATTGAGATTATATTTAAATAAAAATTATATTTCAAAATAAAATAAAATTTCATTGATTGAGCTATGTGTTTGATTCAGTAATAAAAATCTTTTGAACTTTTGTAAAGTTACTTCTTTTTTAATTATATATTTTTTTGTTTTCTAAAAATATATTTATATTAATTGATTAGTTTAACAAATATGTTAATTCTATAAATATAATATAATTCTATAAAATTTGCAAATTTTAGCATATGAAAGATAAGAAAAACGATAAAATATATAATTAAAATTAAAATATTTTTTAAATTCAATTTTCAATATAAATATTTTTAATAGTTTTTCATAGAGGAT
This sequence comes from Apis dorsata, assembly GCF_000469605.1. Lineage (NCBI taxonomy): Eukaryota > Metazoa > Arthropoda > Insecta > Hymenoptera > Apidae > Apis > Apis dorsata. Next base: position 1,903 of record NW_006264090.1, read on the forward strand.
AAAAAAATGAATTACATAGATCTATCATTGCATTAAGTAAACAACAATTTATTAATTTATTTCTGCTGAATAATAAATAATGATAAATTTTATTATAAATACAATGTTCTTTATATAAATAGAATATAAATACAATTAATATATAATATTACATAATATAATATATATAATATAATATAAATATAAAGCTCCAAAGAATATTTTTTTTTAAAAGAAATATATCAAAATATATTGTAACAATATAACAATATTATGCATAAAATATATATAAAACTTCATATTAATTTTTTTATTAATTTTTATCAATAAATGCATTAATTAATTTTTTAACGGAATATGCATATAAAATTAATTTTAACTTTTAAGTTAAATTCTTGATAATTATTAAATCAAATTATATTAATTTATATAATATTTCTAGGAATTTTACATATTTTTATTGAATTTATTGTTTTAAATTATAATTTCATAAAACCATAGTTAATTACGAAAAATTCTGAATGAACGTCACTTTAAATTAATATACATACGTGTATAAGTATATGAAATTATTTTGAAGGTTTTTATTTGCAAAACAGCGGTAAGGTCATGAAGAGGATTCTCCAGAACGATCACGAACATTCGTCACACAGATGCGTTATCGCGTTGTCAACGAGACAGAACGAAGATAGAGATATGTTCCATAATGCCGTGTCCACATTAGCTAATCCGAATTCACGATATATTTACAAATAGGATGCCAATACAGAAATCTATAAGAGTTTACGAAAGAGTTCACGAATAATGAGTTGCAAACGTTTATTTGCTGACAATGATATGGTTAAAAAATTTATTAAAAATAAAATAATACGTTCACATACAATTTGAGCTTAAAAAAAATTCTTTGATGTATTTTATATTGTCTATTTGTTCGCATAATTTAAACTAATCTGCAAATTTATGAATTGTTGTAAATTATAGTGAATGCGACATAAGAATTTTAATAGAGCTAGTGTTGCATATGCGCTAACTAGAATTGTTTTTAATTTAATTAAAGAATAGAAATATTATATTTACATTAAAATTTTAGTCAGTGCAGATGCAGCATTACATTCATTGAAATTTTTATATTGCAATTTTATATTGCAATTCATAAATATTTGATTATAAGTATATTTAGAAGTATTCGCAAAAAAGTATTATATTCACTAAAATTCGCCAACAGTTTTAGTGCATATGCATATTAAATTTGATAAAATTCTTATATCGCATTTATATTCACGAGCAATTGGTTATATTTGATTATGTTTGGGAATTATTATCAAAGAGCAGAAGTGAATATAATACTTTTATAATTATAATAATAACTCTCAAACAATTCGTGAATAACTGTAGCTAAATGTTCGTGAATTATAGTTGCGGCATAAAAATTTTAATGAATCTAATACTGTTTATGTATTGATTATAATTGTTTATAAATTTTAATATAAATACAATATTTCAGATAATAATTCTATAAATAGCTTTTAAACAATTCGCAAACAATTGTAGCTGATCTTCGAACTATAGTGTGAATGCGGCATAACTGCCAAAGATGTCTCGTCGATATGTTTGCCTTCAGCCTGGTTTTTTTATTATCGATTAATTAATTAATTGATGTGGAAATTATGAAGAACAGTTCGATATATATGAAATTTTGCAAATTGTCATAAAATGTTGTAACCAAATTTGTTAATAATAATTTATCGAGGAATAATAATTTATTTGAAATAAGCTGTTTTATTGGAAATGAAGATAGTGATTCATAGATCTCTACATGCTTCAAATTATAATCATGTAATTATGAAAAATATCGTTATCTTCGCTTTATTCAACATTATATTACATTCGATAGATTTATGGATCTGTATCTATTAAATTAAAAATAAATAATTCAAAATTTTGTCGAAAATTTAGATTAAATGGAATATCTTTTAAAACATGAAAAATATATTATTTGAAATTATGAAAAAATTTATTCATATTTATATTGATATTCAGTTGATATTCAATGAAATTAAGAATATTTTTTTTTATTTCAATTTTTAGATTCAATTATAAGATTATTTTGAAATTTATATAAATAGTAGTTAGTTAAAATTGAAGTCAAAAAAACTGATTTATATATGAAAATATATAAATTTTTTTTTTAAAATGAAATCTGAATACACACTAGACTAATATTATGTAATTAATCTAATGCATATTATATTTATTAATATATTAATATATTATTAATATATAAAATTAATAAATGTTCAAAAAATATAATAAGCATATGTTTAGAATAAATTATTAATATTAAATTATTAATATATGCTATATTAATATATAAATATCTTTTTCCAATAGATAATCGAATGATGTTAATATGATTATTTTTCTTCAGATTGATATTACATAAATGTATATTATATATATGATATAAATATATATATCTAGAATGTATTAAGTACTTCGTATTTTCTAGAAATTTCAAAATAAATTATACATGTTAATTTCTGTATACTTAATTTTATCATTAATATTTTATTTAACTACTTCTTATTCCAATTTAAAATAAATTCCATTCGTTCTGAACTTTTTTCTAAATTGTATATACGTAAGTACTTAGATATATAAAATATATTTCCAACAAATCTATTAAAATTCTAAAAAAATAATTAAAATAATAAATATTTTAAATAGGAAAAAATATTTTTTCCATTGTTGTTCCATTATTTGTTCCATTATTTCTCGTTATTCACTACATAATATAATACACAGTTGCTTTAATATTTAAAATATTTAAAATTTAATATTTAAAATATTAAAAATTTATATTATATTATTTAAAAATTAATATTTAAAATTTATTATAATAGTTCATTTATTAGTTTAGTTTAAAATTCAATATTTTCAATAATATAATATTTTTATAAATATTTATTACTAATTAATAGATTTATTTATATACTTTATTTATACTATTATTTATACTATTATATTCATTATTTTTTTACATATTTTATAGAGAAATATTGTAGTATTTGATCATAAAATAATCTATGATTTTGAAATTATTATGATAATTTCATTAAAAAATAAAAAATTCTTTTATCTTGTTTTTAATAAAACTTGTTTTTAAATAAATCTTATAAATAAGATAATAAATATTAAATAAATACTATAAAAATAAAAAGATACGAATCGAATGACGATATATATTATCCTGCGTATTTCTCGATTATCATTGTGAAATTTATTCGATGAATTTTTTAAATTAATTTTTGTCATGTTCCTTTTAATTAGAATTAAAATGAATTTATATTTGTAGCTTGCATCACTTTTTTGTATATTATCTTTGAAATAAATTATTATTAATGTTATACTGGCATAATTATATATAAATATATATAAATAAATATATATAAATAAATATATAATTATATATAAATATAAAATAAATATATATAAAATAAATATTTTATTTTATATTATATT
>NW_006264090.1:5578-8237 GCF_000469605.1 Apis dorsata
TGTAAAAATATTATATTAAATATAATATTCGTATATTATTATATTATTATATAATATTTATATATTATTATATTATTATATTATAATATTTGTATTTGTATATATAAATATATTATTCGTCATATATTGTTTTTGTTGAAGCATATTCTTTCAATTATATCATAACAAACAATTATTGCAAATAACCAATTATCATTTTACTATAATCTTGATTTCACTATAATCTTTATATTTATATCTATAATAATTTATTAATTCAGTTTTAATAATGACATTCATTCTATATATCATATATATCATTCTATATATATTGATTTATAAATATTATATTTACTTTTAATGAAACATATTTTCTTAAAATAGATTTTTTTTAAATTATCTTAGTTTAGTATATATATATTATCACAGATATTATTATATAAATTTATATAGATTAATAATATTAATTATATTATTTATTATCTATAATATATCAATATATGGTATATATCGTAAATAATATTTATTTTTTAATGAAAAATGTTTTAAAATGTTTTTTTATAGATTTAATTAATTCTTTAAATTATATTTAATTTAATACGAATGTTTGTTAACTAATATATGTTTTGCAAAAGTGTCTTACAAGAATTTTATTAAAATTCGTGTTACAAGAATTTTATTAAAATACTATTAAAATTTTTCTTAATATTTATTAATATTATTTATTAATATTTGTAATTAATTGAAAAATATGATTCATTGACAAGCTGATTAATTTTTTAAATTATACATTATTAGTTAAGTATTATTTTTAATAATATTAGATGTTTAAATCTTTGATTGATATTATAAATTTTATATTTAGTTATATTTTGAAAGTATTTTTTTTAAATAAATGATAAACTATAATAAATTTTAAAATTTATATTTTTAAATGTTATCATTTTAAATAAATAAAATTTTTTATTCTAAAAGTTATAATGTGGCAAAACAAAACATAATTTTAAAATGCGTCGATTGGGAAATATTGATCTACGATAATTCATAATCAATGAATTAAAACTATATATTTACGTACATATACAAATTATTTGTTTATAGATATATTAATTTTTAGTAAAAAATATTTCAAAATATTTCTAAGAAATTTTTATAAATTATTTTTGACATATTATTATAAAAGTGATTAATTTTTTAATGATTGTTATGTAAATAGAATTAAAAGATGTTATTAAATATTTTTTTCTTTTTTTTTTACAGTTAAGATTTTTTTTACAGATAATATATTCCAGTAATATTTTACAGTAGATCATTTTTGTTCCAATAGATTTTATTATTATTTTTTATTATTAAAATAATCATTTTTTATTTCAACTATTATGTTTTATGAACAAAAAAAGAAATTTGCATTGAAAGAAATGAATCAATGTAAAAAATATTGTATCTTTTCATTCATAAATAATATACAATAAAATATATCTCATATAGAGCAACACAATAAGAAAAGAAATACAATACAAAAGAATATTGTTCACAACACGCTATTGAATTGATTTAATATAAATTGCGTAGTTTTGACGATATTCTATTTATTAATGCTTAAGAATTGTATTATAAGAATAAGTAATATATTTATTACCTTATCTTATCAATTATACATATTTAATCATATATAATCTAATGAAAATCATAAATAATATAAATATTTATATTTTATGGAACTTGTGATAAAATTACATTTCAAATAATTTTCAAATGTATATAGAATATAAATAGATCCAATAGTGTTGACATATATATCCAATAATATTAATTATTGGGATATAAATACAATCGCGTTAATTTTTAAAGAAATAATAATCGTAATTTGTTCTAACATAACTATTGTTTTCGCAAATCATTGATAATCTTTAAAGTGTTAAGTTTTTACGGTAAAAACAATAAAACCGTGCAATCGTTATGTGTAATTGATAAGAGTCGTTTGGCAATTCCAAGATATCTGGCGTCTATTTATTCTCACCGGTTATCTAGCATTATCTATCCATCATTTTATTTCAGTTTCTTTCTTATTTATTTGAACGCACTTCAAGACATGCAATTTTTTCGCAATATGATAGATCCTACAAAGTCATTCACTCATTACTAGTCATTAGTAATCGATCATGACGCAAAACAGTATATGCCACTGTTTTTTGTTGATTTATTTTTCTTGGAATTTTTAATGTATATCTCGATATATACAGATTAAAATTGTAATGACTGATATAATTTAATCATTGATCGATATTCGATATGAATTAATCCATCTGGATATCGAAATGTATTACTTTGTACTTATTCTTATATAGTGACTTTATATTATATCATAATGTGTAATTATTTTAAATATAATATATTTCTTTATTATATTGTTATTTTATAATACATTCGTAAAAACAATACACTTAAAACATTCGTTATAGTAAAAATGTAAATGGATATAGTTTTTTATAATAAATAATAAATTAAGTAATAATGAAATTTAACATCCCAAAAATTTACGCAACAGTTATTTATCTATTATTAATAAATCATTATTTTATTTTATTATTAATATATAATGTTTTATTTAAATAAATAATATTAAATATTAATATAATATTAATATAATAATAATATTAATATAAATAAATAAAAATTT
>NW_006264090.1:8738-10025 GCF_000469605.1 Apis dorsata
ATTTGTTTATTATTTATTGAATATTTTTATAATATTAATTTTCGTCATTATTTCATTTATCATTTATTATATAAAAAATTATATATTAAATAAATAAAATTTATAATATATTTTTATTTATTATAATGACAGTTTTTATATATTAAAAAATAAACATTTTAATTATACAATGAATATATATTATAAACAAATATAATCTGTATAATGATGTTTATTAAGCTATTGTATATTTATAGAATATTTAGATTATTAATTTTCAGTATACTTGTGTAAATAATAAATTTTAAAGAAAAATGGAAAAAAGTTTATTGTTTTCTATTATATGATGTTAAATTTGTTGAACAATCATCATAAAGTACAATATTAAAAAATATAATATCTATCAATGTATGAAAATTATTATAATTTCATTGTAAATTTAAAAAAAAATTTAATCATCATATTGCATATATGAATCAATAAAACATTTTCTTTATTTTCTAGAAATACAATTTATAAAAAAAAAAATGCTTAAAATTAATAGTCTGAATACTCTGTATAATCTGCAATTTATTTTTTTGACTACTTTTTTATGCTTTTATCATTATCTAATATAATAATTCTATACATGTTATATTTATGTTAACCAAAATTAAGTAAAATGAGTTAATTTATATGTTGATTGTTCCATGAATCATATGATATCAACGGTGTATATGTTATTCCACTATAAATATATTACATGATTTAATATTACAGATAAATTACATATTATAATCAGTTCTTAACAATATTTAAAGTAAGAAATAGAAGTATATATTTATTAAACAAATATGATTATTTTGAAATGTTAAATTGTATAAAATCCTATTCAAAATAAAATATTATTAAAATTATTTATTTGATTTTATATATAAATATTTTAATTAATATTATTTAAAATATATAAATATATCGATTATAGTTTATAATATATTAATATTTTAATTTATATTTACATTTTGAATTTTTCTTAGATATAAACTTGAAATAAATAATTAAAATATATATTTTATTTCATTGTACATGCAATAAATTTTTTCAATGTTATTTTTATTTTTATATTCACCAAGCAATTGCAATTATATCTTACAATTTGTGTTTACACATCATAGAGTGAGCTATTGATTAATATTTGTTTAAGTTCATTGATCAAAAATATAAGAAGTTTATTTTTTGAATGAATATGTTTTTTTTCTATATTTGTTTATTTTTTTTATTAAATAATAATTATAAAAAATCATATTTACTATAATTATTGATGCGAAT
>NW_006264090.1:10234-14530 GCF_000469605.1 Apis dorsata
CAAATATTACTTCAAATTATTTTTAATCTAAAAAATTATTATTTCAATTTCATTTATTACATTTCAATTAAATATTTTTTATTAAATTATTAATATATTATTTAAATTATTAATATATTCGTAAGATATTTTTGAAGAATTGATTCTAGAAACCAAAACAAACAAAATTTGTTATAAAAAAATATCATTTGAAACTTATTTATTAAATTATAAACAATTTAAGTTAGATGAATTTAAGTTAGAAGAAGAAAGAATTGAAGTGAAATGATAATGTAAGAAAGACAAAATGGTATCTCTTTGGTGTTTTTATATATGTCTGACTTTTTCTAATGCAAACTAAATTATTTATAACTTAATAAAAGCATTAGTTGATATTTTTGTATATTCATTTTTATGTTTGTTTCAGCAATTAATCTTCTAAAACTGTTCAAATATATTAATAAATATACAAGATTCTTTAACTGGTGATATAATCAAATAAGATTCTATGTGAAAAGAAAATAGAAAATATGTAAATCGAAAATATAGAATAAAACTTTTTCATTTGAAATTTCGTTTTTGAGTAAAATAAATTAAAAAAATTTTCAAGTACAACTAAAATTGATTATATTTCGATTAGAAATGAATTAATAATAATTAATAAATTTTTTAAAAATAAGCAAAAAATATAAAATAAATTTTTTTCATTTAAAAATAAATTTGAATTTCAAAATTCGCTGATTATACAATTCCTCTAATTGTATACATTCAATCTCGATTTTCTTAAAAAGAACTTGAATAATAAAATTTCATTTTATATTTTTTACTTATTTTTACATATAGAATAATCTAATTCATTTGTATTTAATCAAGAAATATTTACTTATATTTAATTTATTTATAATTAAAAATTTTTTAAACTTTTCACTCAAAAATAAAACCTCCAAAAAATTTTATAAAATCTGATTAATTTTATGAAACCTAATTAAATAAAACCTGAAAAAAATTTTATTCTATGTTTTTGACTTATTTTTTCACATACATTTTATTCGATTATTGTAATTATCCTACAAAACAATCTATATATCATTATAATGAAAGAAATTAATAAACGTTATTTGTATTAATTTAGTCGAAAAGATTTTTTTTTTTTTATCTTAATTTTGCATGTAAAATCATTCTGATTTGTATTTACTATTTTGAAAATGAAACAAACTTATATAATCACTAAGGTAAATATTAAAATCGTGTTTCGATGATATACATTTTATTTGAAAAATATTCAGAATAAATTTGGTATTATGATAATAATTTATTTAGTAAATTTCCAATATATGTAAAAATATAATCGATTACACAACAAATAAATAAATCAATAATAATTAACGATTTTTGTCTTTGTCCAAATTAAATATGTAAAGTTAATAGCTAATAATTATTCGAAGTTTATATATTCTTTATGATATTTTATACTTCATTCAATTTCTTTGAAATAATTTAACTTATTCGTTCGACAAATGAGAACAAAATGAACATGATCTCATGAACGAGTCGTATCAATTATTAAACTTTTACTTTAAATATTTAAATTACTTTAAATATAAAGATGTCAAATACAAGCCATTTTTATTTTTTTATCAAATAATTTATTGAAGTGGTTTAAAATGGTAAAAGTAATTTTTTTAATTTCCATACGTAGATACAAAGAAAGTATAATTAATTCTTGAATAACATGAGTTTAAATGAAGCGAATAGTTATATATATACGATTTGGGATTGATTATATATATATATTGCATATCAATTTATAGTTAGACATAATTGAAATGATATTATCATTAAAATGTTAAATTGTTCTAAAAGTTCAGTTCATTTTTTATTACAAAAATCTCCTGTATTTTTTTTTAAAGTTTTCATGGTTTAATTTTTTTTAAATAGTGATCGAACTAGATTATATTTACGTATTTCAATATTATATAAATACATCCTAATGTCAAAATTCTATTTCTTTGGAATATTTATTATTCTATTTTTAATCAAAATATTAATTTTAATTAAAATATTTGAAAAATAGTTGAAGTGATTTCTAATATAATTAGAAAAATTAATTTTTTTTATTAAAAAATTGTCAAGTTTTTTGATTATTTTATTTCATGTATTATAATTTTAAAAGAGTAATTTATAATATAATTGATTAATTTTTTATTTTTAATAATTAGTAAATTTTGCAAAAAAATATTTAATAAGAAGAATATGTACATTCTAATATCAATGAAAAATAAATTAAATCAAATATATTTTTCAAATTATGATAAAACCTTGCAAATAATAAAAAAAGAATTTTTAAAATAATATAATATTATTTTAAATATATATATGATATTATGTATTTAAATATATTATTTTAGAAAAAAATTAAAAATGAAATATCTTATTAAATTTTAGATATGTTATAAAAGAAAGAGTCAAGTAATATGTACGTAATATGTACTTTGTTTAAAACATGAAACGACTTTAAAAGTAATAAAAAGAATATTTTTTATATTACTTGAATATTTACTCAAATATAAATGTTTGAAAATAGAATTGCATATGTATTTGCATAAAATTATAATCATAATTATAATAAAGTTAAATTAGATTGAATTTTTAAAAATTAAATAACTTAAATTTTTTTTAATTATATCTAATATAATGATTAATCAAAATGAAAATTTATTCGTTCGATTTTTTATTCATTCATAATTAGAAAAACCTAATCTAACTTGACCATATCTAATCATTTTACAAATTAATTCCATTTTCTGTTTATTCAATTTTTGAATCATAATCATTCCCTACTTTGGATCAAAGTGCATATTATTCTCGTTCTATAATATAATCAAAATTTAGTAAAATTGAGATTGAAACTCTTTTTTATAAATAATTACTACGATCTATTTCATAAATATGAATCAAATATGAAATATAAATATTTTGATGATTTTGCATTGATTATTAATGCATAGTGAGGAATATTTTAAATTATATTTTATGAAATACAATCCTTTAATGTGAAAATATATATTGTAATACATAATATTAAAAATTAAAATGAAAATTCATGAAAAAAAAGGAAAGAAAGTATGATTTCACCATGAGATAAAAGAAAATAGAATTTTCTAGTTTATCAACAGAAGTAATAAATTATAAGTATATATATAAAAGTATATTGAAAAATTTTCAAAATATTCATAATTTACTCAAAAATGAAATTTTAGATAAAAAAATTTTATTCTTTCTTTTTAATTTATTTTTTCATGAAGAATTTTTGATTACATCATGAATATTGTACTATAAGATACTTTATATTTTAGTCACAAATAACAAAGTTAAACATAATTTATTTATAATAAAATAATATAGAATATATAATATATATAATATAATATATATAATATATAATAATATATAATATAAATAATAATTTAATATTAATTTATTATTTTTATTTCATGAATAATATAAAAAATATAACTTATTCCGAGTTATAAGTAAATTATGCTCAAATAAATTGTAATAAATAATATTTTATTTGAGTTAATTTATCGATTTATATGAACAATATAAATAATGAAACATTGATATACAGAAACTATGTGTATAAGATTTTTTTTTAATTGACAAGATTTAAAGAAAAAAATTTTAAATCATAAAGAAGATTAATAGTTTTGAAATATTTATGAATATTTGAAAATTTTGAAATTTTTAATAATGTTTATTCTTGTATATCAACATAGTGAATTTTAGATAATTTTTTAATGCAGAAAGTTTTGTAAAAATGTGATAAATTGAAGTTTTCTAAGAACATATTATATATGCATATTAATTCAAATTAATAATATTAGAATTTTTAAATAATATATAATGAAAAATATGTTTGTAATTAAACGAATGCTTCTCGAATGCAGAATGAAGAAAAAGTAACATATATAAATTTTAATGATATGGAAATTTGAATAAATTTAATTGATTTAATATCTTTTATCAATTAATTATTATACATTGTAATATTCGCATTAAATACATAATACATAATATATAAATATTCATATCATACATATATATTTATAATATTTATAATATATATATTATAATATATATAATATTATAAATATTATAATATATTATAATATTTATAATATATTATAATATATTCATAATATTTATAATTGTGAATAAATATCATTTACATTATACATACATATGTATATCATAAGCACAGTTATTTATATTGCATGAAGCTGAAAAATATGAATATAAGTACAAGATAATTTG
>NW_006264090.1:14826-36298 GCF_000469605.1 Apis dorsata
TGTAATCATTTATTAACGAATGTATGAGAATTATATATAAAAATTACAATAATATTAATTATTTTTAAAAATACTCAAGAAAATTGATTCCGTCTTACTTAAAGATACTTTTTGTCACTTTTAAAATTATTCATAAATGATCTGTATTTATTTGTTCAAAAATGAATTTATTTGATTCGAATTTTATATGTTAAAATAAAAATAATTTAAAAAATTTATTTTTTTAAATTAAATTTATGAAAAATAAAAATACAAAAAACGCGAAAAAATTCTTATATATTAAAATAACTATTATATATATTCATTACACGTAATTTTAAATTTTAATAATTATTTGCAATTGTATATATGAAATGTTATGTAAATGTATTCATACTTTTTTAAAAGAGCGATTCTAGAGATAAAATAAGAGTTAGACAAAATGTCGAAAGACACACACAAAAGCGTCTATTAAGATTTCTTTATTAAATTATAAGTAATTGAAATTATATATATTAGATAAGGTGAGGTGAGAATAGAATGTAAGAGAGACAATAATGAATAGAATGTAAGAGAAACAAAACGATTTCACTTCTTTTTCATCTCACTTCATCTAATATAAACTCCAATTGCTTATAATTTAATAAAGCTTATAATTTAACTTAACTAAACTTTAATAGACTTATATTTTTATATATCTATTTTCATATTTATTTTAATCTCTAGAATCCGTTCTCCAAAGCTATTTCACAAATTAGTAATAATAGTTATAAAGATTTTATAAATAATTATTTATTTTATTTTATATTTTTTTTAAATTAATGATACAATTTTTTTAGCTACTTGATATTTGCAATACATATATTTGATCCCATTATTATATATATTGCAATTGGATGTGTGAGATCATCTTTTGCGGTTAAATGCATTTCCTCTATTAAAGTTCCGTTGATATTTGACAGGCATATGACATAAAGAAACTTCACGATGGAGTTTAATTCAAAATTAAATGAATTCGTCAAGAATCCATTTAATCTTGCATTCGATCGAAATTAACTCGTACAAATTGATTTAAAACCAAACTGACGCGAGTTCTGAAAATGTGTCAGAGATTAATAATATCTCAATAAACGTGCATATTTATAACTGTTTATTGATTCAAATAAACTTTATTTTTAATTTGTTTTCCTAGAAATATATATATGATATCCTATTTAAATCAGTTCACTCAAATAACTTACAAATAAATAATATTGAATGATATTAAAAGATAATTTAAACAAAAACTAAATATTTTAAAAAGTTTCAAATTGAGAGAGATCTTAATTTTTAAATCGAACTATAAAAGACAAATAGAGAACAACTTTATTTTTTAGATAGCATATTTCAAGTATATAAAATGATGCAATCATTTTTTTTTTAAAATCTAGTTTCCAAAATTACTAGTTTAAGAAATTTTAATTTTAATTTTGTAAAATTTATTATTTATTTTATATTTATTTAATATGAAATAGAAGAAAAATATGAACAAGTATATCTTCCTTATTATTATTCCTTATTATTTCCTTATTATATACATATAATATGATCCATAATTCATAATATAAATGAAGTCAAGGAGATTCTATGGTTCAAAATAAAATGAAAATATAGGATAAAATTTTTTCATATGAGCTTTTATTTTTCGAATAAATCAACTTTGATTAAACAACTTTGTTAATAGATATCAATAGATTATTTTGCTTTTGAAAATAAGCAAAAAATAAATAGATAAATTAATAGAATAAAATTTTATCGTTTAAATTCTTATTTTTAAAAAAGTTAAGATTGAATCTATATCAAAGAATCAAATAATTGATGAATTTTCAAATTCTATTTTCTTGAAATTAAATTTTTAAATATAAAAAATTTATTCTACATTTTTTGCTTATTTTCATCTTCATTTATAGTTCATTCATATATACTAAAATTAATTAATTTCATTTGTATTTGAAAAATGTTCAAAATTAATTTACTTAAAAACGAAGCCTCTTATGCAATTTCATTTTCTTCATTTTCATCTTATTTCGAACCACAAAATCTCTTTAACATAATATGAATATATATAATTTCATATATGTGAGTCATTGTATTTATGTGCGTATGATAATGCTCATATGATTCGGTGTAGAAGTTTTGTATAGTTTGTAATGCAATTGTACATAACATGCGATTCTGTTAGTAACGATGTTATATTGCTTGACTTACAGGCTTAAAAATGTGGAAATAAACGCACATATAATATGCTAACATTTTCTTTTGTTTACATGTATCATATTATGACACAAAAAAGTATGCTTGTAGGGAAAGTAAGACCAGTTTTATTATCAAATCTTTTTTTGCAAAGCATCACGAAAATCTTAACCTTTATAGCTTAACTACCTCTATGGCTTAACTACCACATATAGTCCCATGTTGAAAAACGTTGGTTCATCTATGAGGTCAGGAATATGCTTTTTGAAATACGTTGCAAAAGATAATATAAATTGCTAATAGAATTAATCAAATTAGATTAATCTCACATATATATAGTTAGTACTCTATTAATCAAAAGTATATCAATAGAAATCATTAATATTAACATATATTTATTTTCTATCTTAAGATTATATACATCAAGATTAATTCACCTTCAATATTAGAATAAATTTTACTTTATCAATTTAAAAATAATTTTTATACGTCAAAATAAGTCTTGATCATTTATTATATCATTATAATATTTTATTTTTGATAAAATATTGATAAAATTATTTCATATTTGTATTGTATTTTATGATATGATATATATTTAAATTGAAATAATTTATTGAGTCAAGAATTACAATGTTATGCAATTTACATAGCATATATACATTTAATATTTAAATTAGAATGAAAAATTAGATTACATTATTAAAAAAGAAATTAAAATTATATTATTATTTTTTATATAATAAATAAAATTTAACTTTAATCTTGTAGATTTAATATGAAAAAAATAGTTTTTATAAAATTAATTTTTGAAGTGTTGTAAGAGTTTTGAAATTGATTTTTCGTGTTTTTTTTTTTTGACTTTTTTTAAATTTTTTAACTAGATAATTGATAATATAATATTCATATATAATATAATATTTGTATATTATATATCAATTATATTAATATTTATGCTTTAATCTTATAAATTTTTTATGATTTTATAATTTTTAAATGAACATGCAAAACACAATGACAATACATAAAAATAAATAAATTAAGAATATAATTCAAAATAATTATTTTCTTCAATTTATTTTAAATTTAATTCAAATTTCTTTGTTCAAAATCATTTCTATAGAAAAAAATAATAATTTTCTAAAAACAAAAATTAAATTATTGTAAACTATTATATGAAAATTTATGAAATTAATGAAAATAATAATTTTTAAACTACTTTGTGTCTCAAAAAAATTTACTGATCAAATTTAAATTCAAATATTAAAGATACTTTTATTTGATATTAAATGATAGATAAATTTATGTCTATCTTTTTCTTCTAATATATTAGATTTTATTCTAATATATTTTCATTATTTATAGTATTATAAATATTATAATATTATATAATATATAATATATAATATTATAAATATTATAAATATTATCCAACATAAATCCTAGAACTAATTCTTTTAATCTTTGTCATTAATGAATTTTTGTATCATGAATAAGTTTCTTCGCAACATTTAACGTAAACAGAAGGATTCAGGAGAACATTAACACTAGATTTTTAATACAATTGTTATTAATAATATATATAATAACAATGA
Organism: Apis dorsata; assembly: GCF_000469605.1. NCBI lineage: Eukaryota > Metazoa > Arthropoda > Insecta > Hymenoptera > Apidae > Apis > Apis dorsata. The sequence continues at coordinate 18,633 of NW_006264090.1, forward strand.
TTTCTTTACAATTTAATATTTAGAAAAAATCTAGAAATCAAATTTGTATTTTTAAATAGAATTTAATATTTATATCCAATTTCAATAAAGCAAATTTTGAATATAAAAATAAGGTACATACATAAAGTATATTCATTAAACTTATTGTTTCTGAAATATTTGATTTTATTCGTCCTATTATTTTTATTATAAAATATACTTAAGAGTAAATATTTTGAATATATAAATAATAGATAATATACAGTAATTCTTAAATTTAACAACATATGAGTAATAATTTACTTATAAAGTTACACTCATATAATAAAATAAATTTAAATAAATTTCGAATATATAAATGGTATACAGTGATTCTCAATCTCAATTTAATGATTTATGCAGTTTATTATAGAAATTAAATAAAATAAATTAAATAAAAAAGAAGTCTATCATATTGAAGATCACAGTTTGAGAATCACTTAACCTTCTTCATATTGCATTGTAGAGAGAATTTTTTTCGTGCAGGGATATTTCATAAATCCTTACTCAGTTATTTGTCACTTACTTGTTTGAAAAAACATCTTTTTATGCTTGATCTTTTTCTTATTTCATCTAGAATAATTACTCCTTAAATTTTTAAACAATCAAATATTCCGTAATAGGTCATATATTAATAATGTTATCCGAGCAAGAAATATCGATTCTCTGATATCCGTTTTGTGACGAATCGTTCGTTGGATCAATTTTCATTGTGCATTTCGCCGTCCGAATGATTGTGTGAATCAGTTCACGATTCTGGTGTCACCTGTCTCTTGTCACTTCGCTGTCCAATTATTCACTTAGTCGAGAGTCGAAATCGAACGAATTCTTCGAAGTAGAGAATCAAGAATGGTATCAAAACAAAAATAGAACTCATAGGACATTTTGAATTTTTCATCGACATTTTGATTTGTAGAATCTTCCGTATCGTAATGTCTTTATAAAGAGAATTGACAGATATAGTGAAAAGTATAAATGAATATTTGATGAAAAATTGAGAATATTTTAATCTATTGTAACTTTTAAAAAAAAAATCTTACAACAATCAATTTGAAACATCTTGCTTTAAAATATTTATTTAATTATCTCTATTTTCATAATCCTGAATTTGTTTTATGTTTATATATAACAAAAAAAAAGTAAAGATTTTCTTCTCAAAGATTTGAAAAATTTAATTAGCTATAAAAATATTAAAAAATGAATTTATAATAGAATTGAAACCTCTCTTATAATTTCCTTTTTCCTTTCATGTTTTTCAAAATTTACATATTGAATTATTGAATTTTGAATATGTAGTTGAAAAAAAAAATTAAAATTTCTTTTTCTAATTTTATTTAAAATTTAATAATTTGAAATTAAAAACTCGAAAAAAAATCGTTTTAAGAAATTACTATAAAAAGATTTCAATATTTAAGTCCATTATGAATTTAGTTACGAAAAAATTTTTTCAATGTTTTTATAGCTGATTGAATTTTTTAAATTTTTAAAAAGAGAAATATTTTTATAAAAAAATAGTTTTCTATTTGTAATATGATATAAAAATATCTTTAAAGAAAACGAACTCTTAAAAAATTATAAAATGCTTTAAAATAAATTCAGACTGAATGTTACATGTACATTTTAGTATATATATTTCTATTATTCAAATTATATTATCGAACATTTTATTTATATTTGAGTAAAAAATGAAAATTATTAATTTGATATTTTTTTTTCAAAAACTTCAAAAATTTCAAAAAATATAATCAATCGTTCATTTATTGTTATTACAATAACGATAAATTATATCTATATATTACAATATTTATTACAATAATAATATAATTAAAAAATTACGATTTTTTAATGTATTGAATTGTTAAAAAATTGCACAATAATCTTATATCAAAATTAGGCAATATAATTTCAAACTTTATTTACAAGATTTTAGCAATAAAAAATACAAGTGGTAACAGTATAGATTTGTTATTAAATGATTTTTTTTAGGAACAATGGATACCAAAATTCATTGTGGAGTGCTTTTCTTGGATTACATTTTCTTCGATTATAAATGTATGGACATATGTCATGATTAACATACAATGAACGATTGACATACAATGTAAATTATTTATAAAATAATGTTTGTTGCTAATGATTAATTGAATAATTTAATTATTTAAATCTTTCAAGTGTTTAAAGGTTATACGTCGTATCTATGCTATGTAATCATTTAGATTTTAACGAAAAAAAATTTTAATCGATTTTAAAAGTTTTAATAAATCGAATGAAAAAATAGCTGTGAAATAATTGTAGAAATATTAAATTATTTTATTTTATATCGAAATTAGTAAAAGTAGATACTAATAAATCAGTTATAATCTCATGATGAATATAATAATACAAAATAAATCTATAATATATAAAATTTAATGGAATTCATTGATGATTTTACCATCTCTTTAATTAACAATTATAATTTAAAAAAAAAAGTTTTATGAAAAACATATGAAAATGTATACTAAGTGTAATGTAGTCAATAAAAATTTTATTTTATAAAGAAAATATTTTATAATAAAATTAGTTTAATTTTGATTTTTAATTCATACATACATTCATACATATAACAGTCAAATGTATAAGTTTATTTTTAAAACATATATAGGATTTTTAAAATTGAATCAAATGATTTAAATTTTTATTAGAAGATGTATAAACATTTTTTTAAAGAAATTGCAATAAATTACAATGAAAAAAATAACAAAATTCGCTTTTTATAACTTTTTTGTTTGAAATTGTTTATCTGATTCAATTTTTTATCTGATTCAGTTGAATCAGACCAATATCAATCTGATTTGATCAATTTTTTAAAAAAGTTACACTGTTTTAAAGAAAAGATATTATTTTTCCGATATTTTCCGATAGTGTATCAATATAATAAGTTGTAAACGTAGTGATATTTTTTTTTATGAAAAATCTCTTTGATAATGAGTGCGTAAAATCAATTCTAAAATTATTTTTTCAATTTTTGAATACAATTTCGTTTAGAAATAATTCTTAGAATACATAATATAACATAGTATAATATAAAACGCTAAAATTTGAATATTTTGCAATTTAAAATTTTGTTCATTTTCTTACTATTCAAAATTATATGTATTTAAAAAGCAAAAAAAAAAAAAAAGTATAAAACTTTCAAAGATTGATTTTATATCCTTAAATTCTTTTTTTAAAAGAAAATTATTTTATTACAATCCATATTTTATATATTCAAATTTAAATCATCATTAACATAGAACTATTGATTTATAGTATATTATTAAAATAAAAAATATTTATAAATGATTGGAATTAAAGTGATAAATGAAAAAAATTAAAGTGACATTTTCATCCTAAAACTCGCGAAAATAAATAATAATATATGTATAATTATATTTTTACTTCAATAAAGTATAATATTAATTTTGCAAAAAATTTGATGTTTTCAATAATTATTCATTATTTGAATGAATTTGATTGTTAAAAAAAATTTCGATAAAATAACTTGTAAATGAATACAACTTGAACTTATATAAGATATATAGAGACTTTCACTATTAATTGTACTAATTGTAAGAAAAGTATTTTTTAGCAAAACTTGATAGAAGTTACAAAGATAGCAAAAAGAAATTCTAGGATTTGTTTTTTTATTTTAGATCAATATCAGATTTTTCTTTTTTTTACATTTCTCTCTCTTTTTTTATATTTCTTTTCTTTTTTTTTACTCTTCTCTCATCATATTCGTCTTTGTTTTCATTTTAAATCTAGTACTTTCTACATTCTCATTATAAAACTTTTAAAATCTCTGAGAAAGCGAACTGATTCGGAAAACTGTCCCGCCTATCAATCTAACTATTTTTCCTGATAATCCTTTATGATCCTTTTGTCTCAAATGATCCGTTTCAACTTGTTATGATTAAATCCACTATCAAATAAAAAAACTTTTTCCATGATTTTTAAAATTAAGAATTTTTTCTCATTTAATGCACAATTCTGAAGAATTCACATCAATTGTTAAATAATTAAGTACATTTTATTTCAAGTCAAATTTATTTCATTTAAAAATAAAATAATAAAAAAATTTTTATTCTATGTTTTCGATTTATTTTTTCAAATAGAATCATTTTTTATTCAATTATTCTATTCAGCTAGAGGATTTTTTGAAAAAAATTTAAAAAAATTACAAATAAATAAGTAATAAAATAATTTATTATCAGATTTTTATATGTTTAATTCGTTTCATAAATATAACAAAATTTTTTTTTTATATTTTGAATAATTTTTGGAAAAAAAAACAAAAATATAATTAATTTTAATTCTTTATAAATTTTATAAATATTATATTATGTAAATAAAATTTAAAATTTTCTTCAAATCATTTAATAACTTTCTCTTTTCTTTTTTTTTCTATATTAAATATTCATTTCAATAAATAATTTTAATGAATATGAATCGAATAATTATTATTTTAAAATTATAAATATTTTTTGATTCGATTCAAAACAAAATGATTTGTTTGTTATTTACATGAAAAAATAATGAATTACCTTATCATTTTTTCTTTTATAATATTAGTTATAACATTTTTGTTTTTTATATATTCTCCTTCCATCTTTCCATATATACTTAATACCTTTATATCAGAGAATTTCTTCTGAAGTATGCAAGTCACTCGCTTTAATGGAAGCAAAAAATTATTTATAATTTTGAAGACATTAATTTTCATTAATTCCGATAATAAATTATCTCTATGTTTATTAAAAATTTTCTTCTTTATTTAGCAAATATTATCTACTCTAAAAATTATGAATTCTCTTTTATGTCATCTTCTCATTGTATCTTATCTGTATTGCAACAATAAAAGACAGTATATTACAATATATTTATAATATACTATATGTATACAGAATCATATATAAGGAATATTTATACTATTTATACTATATTTATAATATTTATAATATTTATAATATTATTAATATTATATACTATATATATAAGAAATATTTATACTATAATATAATTGATTAATATAATTTAAATTTTGTTATCAATTTTTATTATCAATAATCCAAATTTTAATATAGTATCATGTTATGAATATTATTGTAATAAATTATTTTTTCTAGATTGCCAAGAATAATAATAGAAAGAAATTAAATTTAATCATAATTAAATAATCATACTTGTTAAAAAATACAACTTTTAATCGATAAATATAATAACAATTAGTTGTGAATATAAAAAATGTTATTTATTATATCGATATATGATAAATTATAAATATAATATTAATGAACACAATTGTAAATAATAATACTAAATAATATAATAATACTATATAAAATTAGTTATATATACTATGGTTAATTACCACATAATAATAAAAGTATCTCATATATTTTAGTATTTTATTCTAATATTTTTAATGGAATTTATATATATTATTTATATATATATGAAATATATCTTGATAAAAGAAAATGCTAGAAATAATAAATTTGACTTTATAGAAGAAGAGTAATAATATTATATGATGCAATTAATAAAAATATTGAAAAAAAATTATTTTTTAAATGAAATATTTATTTTTAAATATTTTTATAAATATAATATGCAATTTTTATATTCAAATTTGAATTCAAAAGATAATATAAGAAATTTCTGCAAAAACTCTTATCAAACATCTATCTAATAACAATATCTTGTTAATATATTTTATTGAATCTATGCATTTGTTGCATTTATTTTTTTACATAAACGAATTAAATTCATAAATAAAAATGCAAACTTATACTATATTATTATTTATTATTAAGAAAGATAAACTATATTATTAAGAAAGATAGATATTTGATATAGATATATAAAATTTGTATACATACATTACATTAGAGAAACACTGAATATTATAAAGTGTTTTTACATTTTATCATAAAATTCAAGAATAATGTGGCAATTTTTGTATCGTATTTTATCGAAATTATATTTTTAGAATATAGATATTATAGAATATAGGTAAATAATAAATAATTATAATTTATACAATAATTTTTATTGTTAATTTTTTTAATTTTTACTAATATTATTAATTTTTTTAATTTTACATAATTTTCTATTAGTGTTAAATGAATGATGCAAAACCTTAAGTAAACATTACTAGTATTTATTGGATTATTCAAGTATTTGTTTTATTTTAAGAGTTCCATATTTTTCGAAACATATGTCTATTTCGGAATCTGGATATCAAATATATGATCATTTGTCAGTAGTAAGAATTAATTTATTTATATTAGTTGTTCTCATCATGATGTCATCCGATTTAAATGAATTAGATTTTGTACGAATGCCAATTTTTGTATGATCATTAAAAAATGAATTGATATTGTTATGTACTAATATAAATTACAAATTAAAATATAAATATTATATTTTATATAAAAATATTTGTGATGTTTAGACTTATTAAAGATTATGATTAAAATTATAATAAATTATTAAAAGATTTTTGGCAAATCTATAATTGCAAAGCAAATGATAAATAAATAAATAAATAATATGAAAATAGAATTAAAAAATTATGATTTCTTTGATTTTTGGAAAAAATTATGCATAAATTTGCATAAACAATAGATTATGATTGAAAAAGAATTAAGATAAATGCATCATAATTTAAAATTGAAAATCAATTTAAAGAAATTTTTAATAAATATTACGTGTTATGTATATCTATTTTTAAGTATTTATTAGAAAATTCAGTAGATAGTATTTCCATTAAATATTTCTTTTTTATATACAAAGAATTGAATATTTATTTAAAAAATCTGTAAAAGCTTTTATTTGTTTCTTATGCATATAATCCATTGTCTAAATATATCTATCTAATAATATCTTTTTAATAAAAAAAGTATTATGAGTATATTAATAGTATGAGTATATTAATAGTTAATAAAATTTATTATATTAATAAAATTTTAGTAGTTAATAAAATTATAAAATGATAAATTAAATAATCTTTACTTATTTCCTTATTTATTAATTTAATTGTATTTATGTTAGAATATTTATTACATGTATAAAATAAAGGGCGATTAGAGTAGAAAGCAATCTTATCAATTCATAGATTAATTGTACATACAATCTTCCTTATCATTTTATTTACAAGTTTTGCCAAATTATGATGAGTCATCCAGTTTTTCATCATAATTTGTAACTTGATATTTCTTTGCAAAGTAACAGATAAAAGTTGTCACACATTTGTTCGAAAGTACTTCAATCTCTGATATTTCGTATGTAAAATATATAAGATGTTTTTTAATTTTATGATACAAGCCATGAATATTTTATATTCTCAAGATAAAAATTAAGAATAATAAAAATGCATTAATAAATGTCTTTTTCGAAATAAAATAAATTTGGAAATTTATTAAAATAAGTATATATGAATTTGATTAATTTCCAAATTAACATCCGGTCAAATTTTCAGTCAGCAAATTTTTAATTTTAAACACGAATTAAAGAAATTTATTTTGCAAGTTTTACTTATATTTTTATTGAGTATAGAATTGTCTTCTAATGATTATTCAATAGAGGAATGATATTTACAATATTTAATAGCAAAAAAAAAATTGTAAATTGCAAATTATATCTATTAAAATTGATAAACAAATTTTTATAAATATCACAAACTATTTAAAAATTATTATTTTCATTGATTTTGCAAATTTTTGTTAAAAAATTTTTATTTCAAAAAAATTTTTTTATCTGTTTTTTTCTTATATAAAATTAATATTGAATAAAAAAATTTGAATGAAATTTTGAAAATAAATTAAAGAAAATTATTATTTTACAGAAAAAGATTTTTAATTTTATTTCATTTACAAAATTATTAATATATTTATGGAGCATTTTTCAGAAGTCGATTCGAGAGCTCGAAAAAACCCTCCAAAAATGTCGGTTCATTTATTAATGTTGGTTCAGGTTTATTTATTCAATTATAAATAATTTAAATTTGCATTAGATAAAACAAGTATAATGATTTGATAAAGATGTCAAATTATATGTAATTTTGCTTCTAATGCAAATTATATTGTTTATAACTTAATAAATAAATTTTAAGCGATATTTTTGTATAAAAAAATTTTTTGTAAAAATATATTTTTGTCTTATTTTGATTTTAAAAATTGATCTCCTATAGATGTAATAAAAAAAAATTAATAATTTGTATATTTATTTATATTATCATTTTATATTTATTTTATAATTATTTTAAAATTTTTATAATATAAAATTAAAAAAATATATTGTAATTATTAATAAAAATAATTATAATAACAATAAAAATTAATATATTTAATTAATATGAAATAAAAAAAAATATGTTCCAAGGAAGAAAACTTCAAAGTTCTTGTAGTACTTTAAATATTAACTTTATAGAAATCATCTTTAATATATAAAATCCGAAAAATTGAAAATAAGTTCTTTTGCAATATTGCAAAAAATTTGAAAAATAAAAATCATATATTTTTTTTCTCCATTTTATTCTTGATTTACATTTTATCTTAACTCATTAAATTTTTTATTTATACTATAAATTATGGGATATTTTATATAGTATGTCAAATAACTTTCGAAACGAAATTATATTTCTAATAATATTGTTCGATTAAACGTAAATTTATCTTGTTAATAATTTCTTTCGAATAGATATTATATCTCGTTTTGGAAAAATTGAAAAGATTAAATTAAAGAAATTCGTAAAATTATGAAATAACTTTATTCAAAACGATTTAATTTTTCGATAATTTAAGGAAAAAATATTTTAAATAAAAGTCAATCAATTTCTATTATAAATTAAAAATATTAAAAATTCTCAAAAAATATATTTTTTAAATAATGATTTTAAATAATGTAAATTTTTAAATTTACAATTTAAAAATTTTTTGTAATTTTATAGTGTTATAGCTAACATCAAAATCAATCTCAAAAGTATATTGAAATGATTTGAGATAAGATTATTTAACTATTTGCGAATATATTCATGTGTATTTTTAACTATAATAAAATTAATTAAATAATAATAATAAAAAAGAAATACGAATTAAATATTTATTTTCATCTATTGTGCACTTGTTATTATTTCATATATAAATTTCTTTTTGTTAATTAGATGATAAATAATTCTATTTAATTCTATTTTCGTAAAATATATATTTTTAATAAGTATCCAAAAGTATATATAATTTTTAGATTGATTTCATATATATTTTAAAGTATTATAAAAATACATTTTTTATTTTTATAATATTTTATAATATAAATATATAATAAATTATATATATAAAATATAAATAAATATAAATAAATTGCAAGAAATATTGAACTTATAATTACATGAATTAAAATTATGTATTTAAAATAATAATATTTTTCATTCATATTATATAAATTATAACATATTTATAAATAACTAATAAAATAATTAAATCTTAAATCTTAAAGTAAATACAAATATCGATTTATAAATTAATCAAAATTTTCTAAAATTTTTACATTAAAGTATATTCATTAAAAATGGAAGATTCTATTCTTGTTACTCACATGAAATCAATTTGAAACTTATATTTTGTAAATATAAAGAAAAAATCGATTATTATAATTATAAAATGATTTTCATTGATGTAAAAGAATTATGTATTTATTATATTAAGATTGAATATTGATGTTATTGAATATTTTTTTATGATAAAATTAAAACAAAATTATAACAATATAAATATTTTGTTTCATTTAATTTTTTAATAAAATAAACTAATAAAAATTGTTATGATAATAAAAATTATTATGCATGTAAGCTATAGTTACAGCAATATTTTATTTGAAAATTATAAAATTTAAAAAAAATTCAAAATATTCTAACAATTTCTCTATACAGTGACAGAGATTTTTAAAGTTTGATATCTTTAAAATTAATCATAATACCATTAAAAATACAAATATATCATATGTATGGCATTGAATTACATCAAAGAGTATTGAAAAGATAATTAAATAAATATATTAATTAAATATCTTAATTTAATTAATTAATTAATTATTTATTTAATATTTTAGATATCTACTCAAAATACAAAATTTAAAAAAATTCATGACATATAATAATCTATAAACTATAAACTCTATACTATATAATGTCTATACTAAAAACTCTCGAATTATATAGATTTCTAAAGTTTGATATTCTTAAAATTAATTATAGCGCCACTAAAAATCCAAACATATGTACGTCATTCTCGAAGTTACATCAAAAACTGTTCCTGGAAACTAAAAAAAGAACTATTTTTTTCTGAATTTTACAACAGTCCATCTCTTTAAATGACGGCGAAGGGCTACGACCAGAAATCCGAACAGTAAATTATACGATCGGAGCAGAAGAGAGGTTGAGTTCGGTCCCAGTCTCTTTCTTTTGCCACTCAACTCTCCCTCTTTTCTTTCTCGTTTTCTGTTATATATCTGTGTATATACCTGCTCGAACTTTCGTTTCTCAACATGCAAACTGGGTTGTTTCGGATTCTGTGCACCGGAATCAACACAAAGAACTATAAGATGGTTTTGCAGCAGTGATGGACAAGTATCCAGGAAAAATCTGAACATTTTTCCGGGAACTACCTGCTTTCCAGACTAGGATGAGACGGATCTCTTTGTCGATGAACTCTTAAGGATACGAGACGAAAGAATTCTTGTTTTATTAAAAGCACAAAATGGATTGTGACGGATAAAGATTTTTATCTTTATAAAATGTGCTAATATATTATCTTGTTTCTATTTGTTCGAGCGTGTATTATCGAAATTCGTATATTATGGAAATTTTGAGCACATTAGTAAAATTTATTATTGTAAATTTTTTTGATAAGAAATATAAATTATATGATATTATTATATTTATTTATTAATTATTATATATTTGGTAATATATAGTATGTATAATATATTTGTAAGTATATTACAAATACTTGTATACATGTTAGTATAATGTACTACTTTATATCATATATAATAAATATTATAATAATATTATAATAATACAAGTAATATTACATGTATATTAGTATATTACTATGAAATAATCAAAATTGTATAATTATTATTCAATATTAAAAAAAAATTGTTGCTAATCTAGATTTAATATTAAAGATGGTTTTTGTAAAATTAATTTTTGAAGTGTCCTGAAAACTTTGATGTATTTGCATTTTTAATTTTTATTTTTATTATCAATTATGATATTTTTTCTTATCTTGTTTCATAAATTTATTGATATTTTCCAATATAAAACAATAAATTGAAAATTTTTATAAAATGATTTTTATTAATCTAAATGTGGTATAAATTTTTTCATTCAAAATTATTTTTATAGAAAAAACATTAAAAACAGAAACATTATTAAATAGAAAATAATTTACATTATTGTAATTTGAATAAAAATTATTAAAATTAATGAAAATAAATATTAAAATTTAATTAATTAATAAATAATTTTTAAAGTTTCTGGAATTTTAAAAAAATTTGTTGATCACATTTAGATTTGAATAGATTAACTATTATTGTAGAAATTATAAATAGCAAGAAAAAAATTTTGTTCTATGTAACGTTCGATTTTATTATACATCTAATATAAAAAATATTTTATAATATTTTAATTGATTATTTAATTGATTAATTATTCAAATAAATAAACTTTCTTTTAAATTTATAATAATTAATGAAAAACAATTACCAAAAATAATCAAAAAATATATTTATTTCTGATAGATTTTTATGTTAAAAAAAATTTGCAAATTGAAAATTGATATATAAATAATATAGAATTGATATTCATTTAAAAAATTATGTTGGCAATAATTATTCGAATATATATATATATATATATAAATAATTATATATTTTTAATTTAACTATCTTTATATCTAATTTTGAAAATGATTTTCTTGACTTCATGTAAATAAAAGTGAAAATTAAATTAATGATATTATTCTATATAAATATTCATATATATTTAAATATATCGATATGTTTTTTTTTACTGAAATATAGAGTATATATATATTTTTAAATTTATATGCATAAATAAATATAAATTATTTGCATAATAGACTGAAATATAGTTTATTTTATAAAAATAAATACAAAAATGAAAAATAATTTCAATAACTACTATGAAATAATAATAATATCATGATATAATAATTCAAGTATATCTATTAGTTAAGACATTAAAATAATTTAATTCGAATCTTCAAATTTATCATTTTTAAATAGAAGAAATGTAATATATTTGGAATATCAATTTGTTTAAGATGAAGAAAAAATTATTGCAGAACTTGAAAACAGATAAAATTATATGAAATTACTAAAATTAATAAATTATATTTCAAACTTTAAATAATATAAAAAACATAAAGAATATAAATTTTATTTAATTAAAAAATGACGCAAAATTGTATTAAGATACAGATAATTTTATATAGAATAATAATATTCCAAATTATTTTTATTTTATAAAATTAAAAAAGAAACAGGTATTTATTAAAATTCCTTATCTAATCAAATATAAAAATACAATATAAGAATTATAATATTAGATAAATATTGATTTTTACTCGTATTTTTCATAAAATTTACTTTCCATTATTACAACATAATGAAATCAATTTGTTTTTTAAAATCTTTGTTAAATTTAATTTCTAATCATTTTATTTATAAGTTGATTAATCGATATCTTTTCATTTATTGAATAACGTAACTATATGATATATTTCAAATTACCTTCATTTTCAGTATTTCGAATTAGCATTATGGTATTGAAATTTATATATAATAATAAATTTTTAGAATATTTAACTATAAAATTAAAATGCATTAAGTAATTTACTTTAAGTTTCGACTTATATTTTAAACATGATTTCAACGATTAAATATTTTCTGAAAAACTTTTGAAAATTGACATTTTATTCTTTTGTAAATTTAGAAATATTAAAATTACAGTTTTTACAAATATCATTGGTTAACAAATCATTTGTTTTATAAATTATATATAATTATAAATTACATAAATTAGTTTTTTTAAACACCTCGGTATTTCAAATTACCAATAGGTATTCCAAATATACTGTATTTTCTTTACATATTTAAATGCGAAAATGAAAAAATAAAATAGATAAGAATTTGTTAATTATAGATAAATAAACGAAATGATGTTACAATCAATTTCTAAAATAGCAGTTAATAATAAAATAAAAAAAATTCTATTGATGGTTTTTTACGAATCATTCGATTCTTGTGTTTCAGTTTTGTTTCTGGGAGAATTCGAAAAAGTAATGAACCGGACGCGATAATTGATATCATGCTCTCGCTTTCTGTTCTTTATCATATTACGTGGGTGGAATCGCTTTCCATTCATTCGATTTTCTCTACCAGCGGATATTGTGCAAAATGAATGTATAATGCATGGATGCATGATTAATTCAACGCTTATTGGATCGATATAGCGTCCTGATAACTCGTAATTTACGTCTTTTCTTATATGTAATTTTCTCCGGAATTCACAATGCTGATATAATTTGTTCGTATCATTTAGAACAGAGGTTATCTTTTATCATTAACTACTTAAAATTTTTGAATAAATTATAATTTTAGAAAAACTTTTTCATCATCGTTTGAAATAAATACATATATACTTGTCCGATATTTGAAATTTATTTCGAAAATTTTTTGAAAAATATAAAGATGAAAGTCATATAATCTTGCAAAATAAGTTAATATTTCTAAGTTAATTTATGAGATGATTGCATATAAATATTTAAATGATCCGGTGAACTTTTAGAGAAACATTATATGAAGTGATAAGTCAATGTTTGAAGAATTATAGATGATATTATATATAAAGAAAAACAGGAAAAACTTTTAAAAAGAATGGTTCGATCTTGACCTCGAAATGATTCAGTTCACTCAAGGATTAGGCAATTTAATAATTATCAATGATGAATGAACAACAATTAAATATATAGACATGCTAAAAGAAAATTTACTCGATTTTACAAGTTTTCGATTTTCGAAGTGAAACTTGAAAATTTTATTTTATTTTTTAATAAAATGATTCCAAACATAAAGTTAAAAAATTATTATGAAATTTTTTGAAAAAAATAATATTCAATAATAGTCTTTATAGAATTTTGATCTACAATTTAATAGAACATCTGAGGGATTATTTAAAATGGGATTATTTTAATTTAACAAAAAATAATAAAATAAATATATTTTTATAGAGTTAAAGTTAAAGTTTAGATTATTAATAATCTATAGCAAATCTTAAAATGATAAACATTCGCTATCAATTTAAATAGTTTTTAATATCGATTTTAAAGCATTAATTTACTTTTTAATATTATTGCAATGAATGATTTTTCATTTGTTTTGGATTATCATTTGTTTTTGTTTATTCATTAATAAAAAATTAAATTAAATTATTTTTTTATATCTCAATAAAATAAATAAATAAATATTAAATTAAAAAATTAAAATTAAAATGTTATTAAAATATTTAGCATTAATATTTATTTTATATTATTTTTTATATTTCTTATTTTCAATAAAAACTTTTATAAGAAAAGAGATTACAAATTTGTTTATTATCATTATAGAATGTTAATATATTTGTTTTTTTATAATATATATGTGTTTTACTTTTTTACTTTTTTACGAAGATCGATTTAAGAAGTCAAAATAAATATAAAAATTGATATACAAAAATATCGATTGAAGTTTATTATTATTATTAAGAGTTATTATTATTATTATTATTATAAGTTATTATTATTAAGATTATATATAATTTAAGTTTGCATCAGATAAAATGGAAAACAGAAAAACAGAATGAAATGGTGTCACGGATCACTTTATTTTACTTTAGTATTTTATACATGTAAAACTTATATAATTCAAAAAATAAACAATAAACTATAATAATTCAAAAAATGATATATTAGATTTAATATTTTGTAACAGGATTTAATATTTTGCATATAACAGTATTTAATTTCTAAAAATTAAGAAAATAAATTACATCATAATTTATAATAATGAACAATATGACTTTGAGATTAAGCATATTGTAAATTTTTATATAAAATGATCTATAGTAACAAAATATTGATGAAGATTAAAAAAACAAAGAAACGATTTAAAAAGTTAATTGTACAAAAATAATGATTTAAAAAATTGAATTTCTTTTATTATGATAAGTTGTAAAAGCTATAAAAGCTGTGAAAAAGTTATAAAAACTAAAAATTATTACATATTTGTACATATTATTATATATATATTATTAATTTCTTAGGAAATATAATAAATATATTTAAGTGTATATATATACTATTTACATTTCATAAATATATATATATATATATATAATATAATTAAAGATAATTATTTTGTCGCATTTATGAATCATCAAAAAATATTCGAACTTCTTAGTGATATGTTATCGTTTTGCCGAACAAAATTATGAATTCATTTTTTTATGGTTATTTTGTTTAATAAATAATTATAGGAGATAGAAGTTTACAAATATTTATTATATAACATATTTTTGTTATTTATAATTTTAAATTATATTAGATAAATTATAATATAATTACTTTTATAATAAAAAAAATAATATAAATATTTAAAAATAATATTTGTTTAAATTTGATGAATGCGAAATATTTTCGTATATTTAATGTTTATTTTTTATATTGCAACTCTTTTTATATAAAAAATTATAATTTATGTATATTATATAATTTATATATACTATAAAACTAGACATTAAATTTTTTATTTTTATTAATTATTTATTGATTGATTGAAAATGTGAATTATAAATTATAAAGATATAATAAAAAAATATAATAATTTTTCAATTTCTTTAATTCTTCGTTTTGTTAATAAGAATGTATTACTTATATTAATTTTCCTATACACATTATATATTATAACAAATTAAGAGAAGGTTATCATAACTTCACGTTAAATGATTGATAAATATTAAAACATTCTTAACGAAAATAATGTTCATAGATTCTAGAAAACTCGAGAAGATTTTTTAAAAATGTCATGAAAATTCCGATAATATCGTATATTTGATTTTAGGTAACATCAACAAATTTTATGTATATGTATAATATATACATATATATAATTCCATATAGCAATCCTTTAGGAGCAGATTATATGATTTTTCAGTGCAACGTGAATCTGATCTTCTTCGAAACAAGCAGAATATCGGAACGAGAGAATCCATCGGGACAAAGATGAAATGATCGGTATGAGAGAGAGATGAAGAAAGAGAAAGAGAAACGAAGATAAATTCTCTGTGAAGCATGGTTTGAGAAAGAGCGCACGAGAGAGAAAGAGAGAAAGACATTGAAAAGAGAATGAGGGGAGTAAAAGAGAAGAGTGAGAAAGAGAAAATGGTTGAGTGGCGGCGTGGCAGTGTAGGTATGATAAAAGGGGCCAAGAGAATAATAATAAAGAGACAAGGAGGCAAGATAATGTACGGCGCCGTGCTGGCGTCCATTCATGCTTTTTACTCGTTAGGTGGTTAAACCTTGCCGACCGGCCAACCATGTCTCTCACCTTGCCTCACCTGTCTTCCTTTCTTCATCCTTTTCTTTCTTTTTCTCTTTCTCCTTATACCGCTGACTCTCACCTGATTTAACCACCGTTGTGTCGCTAGTTATAATACTAACAATCTCTCATCGATTTAAATTATGAGTAATATATTTATACTTGGTTAAACGTATTTGTACTAAAGAATAGAGATTTTGAAAGAAAGAATTTATTAAAAGAATAGAGATAAATAATAATATTTATATGATAATTAAAAATTTATTTTACATTTGTGAATATTAATTCTATTTTCTAATTTTAAATTGTTGTTAATAGTATAATAGAATGAAGTGAAATGTATAGAAAAAATTCTCTTTAGTTATTTATGAATTTTGATAGCGATCAAAAATTATCTATATAATATAAATATTTAAAATATATTTTGAAAGATATTTTACTTTTTCAATTATTTATAATTATTATAATGTTTTTTATACAATTATATAATTAATACAATTAATACAATTATATAATTTACAATTATTTATAAAATTAAAATTAAAATTAAAATTTCGTAAACTAATAATTTTTCGATATAAGTTAATAATTAATAGAATAATTAATTTTTTATAGAAAATATCGATCTAAATTAAGAAAAAAAATATGATTCTACTTACAAAAATAAAAGTTTTAAAATCTTCGAAGCTTATTCAAATATAAAAAAAAATTTTATCATATTACAAGAAACATAAACAATTTTTTTAATAAAGTTTTTTTTGACAAAATTAAAAATAAGAAAAGAATATTATAATAATGAAATATTTATGTGCTACACTTTATACTTATATCTATTTTGTATTATATAATAAAAATAAATAAAAATTTCTATAATTTTTTTACATAGTAATATAAATAAAATAATTTTGAAAGAAATTTCATGGAATAAATTACGTGAAGTATGAAAGAGAGAAAAAAAAAAAAAA
>NW_006264090.1:36495-37993 GCF_000469605.1 Apis dorsata
GCGAAACCAGTCGAGCTTTCCTCTCTCACTTTATTCAGTACCGTTGTATAGATATCAAGGAGATCTTGCTTCGAACAGATGGACTTGTGCATCCTCCGCGTTCTAAATTACGAGAGATGGATGATGACTTAACTCTAACGAGTCTTTCTTAACTGGTTTTTTACGATCTGAGAAGGATTCTATCAGCCACATTATGTCAACTATACAAAGAATGATTATATTCATGAGAATTTAAGAGATTTTCTTAAAAATTCATGTTCTCGTCGAAAAAAATAATATTCATTTTATACATTTTTATAAAACGATTCATAAATATTTCGGTTTGTTGTTACACTAAGTAATGTGAAATGATAATGTGAAAATTGAATATTTATAAAATAGTAAAAATTTTTTTTGGACTTAAAAATTCACATTTTGTACATTTTGTATATTTCTATAAAAAGAATATTTTACATTGTCGATACATATAGTAGGTTAAATAATAATTTTAACAAGAGATAATGTGAAAATTAAATATTTTTAGAACAGTAAAAATTTTTTTGACGTAAAACTCGAATAGTCAATAATTATTTGTTAAAAAATAATACATTAGTGCAATATTTTATAGTTAATCGTAGTAATTGTAGTTGCTCCAAGAATATAGTAAAATAGTTTTTGAGAGGCACTATTTATTTTTTTTAATTTTCCTTTAATTTAAAATTAATTATATAGAAAATTTTCAATTAACTATTTATTTTTCATATATTATATGAAAATATAATAATAATTATGATTTTTCATGATAAACACTGAAAAAAAAATATATTCATTGTGATTATATATGTATAAATATTAAATATTTTATATTTACTACAGCAGATTTTTAATATTTCACTAATTTCTTATACATATGCAGACTGAAAATTAAAATATTATATCTTTATCCAAATTTATTCCAAATTTATTCAAAATTTTTTCATATATTTATAATATATATTATATTTTTAATATTTATTATGTAAAGCTATTTATAAACTATTTAAAAACAAAAATTTTATTAATATAAATTACTAAACAAAAATGTAAAATCAATAAAAAAATAATAATCTTTAAATATCTTAAAGGTCTTCAAAAAATTTGTTAATCAAATTCAAATTTGAATATTATATAAATATTATTATACTTAAATATTACTATAAAAGGCAACAAAAAAGAATTTTGCTTTTATATTTTATTTCATAAATAATTATTCAAAGCATTCTAAAATGTTAAAAAAAAAAAAATAAAAAAACTAGCAGATAGTTAATAAAATAAGTTAGAAATAAAAAAATAAGTTACAACTAAGATTTCTTCGATTTTGAATCAGAATTTTAATTCAAACCTCTATCTTTTTGGAAATATCTTTTCGTTAATGAAAAAAAATTATTTGTTTTCTATTTATAAATTACTATTTATAAATTCTATTTATAAATTAATTATTTCTATTTAAAATATAATAAAAATTAAAACTACAATAAAA
>NW_006264090.1:38203-41425 GCF_000469605.1 Apis dorsata
CATTTTATCTTTATTGGTTTTTTATATATAAAATTTTCTATAATAAGATTTAAAATACAATTAAATAATTGTTGTTAATTAAACATTTCATTATTATAAAATAATAATTTAATTTGTATGTTTCAATTAAATATTTTTGTTATCTATATAACTATTAAATATCAATACATATTTAAATAAAATTTTTTTTTTACTGTTTCCAATCTTCCAGTTTGAAATATACTTAGCATTACTTCCAACTGAACGATCATTTATTCTCAAAAATTCTTTATATATTTATACTTACATATAATTCTAAAATAAAATAAAATTTTTAAATATCATATTTAAATGAAATTTTTCCAATTACTATTTTCAATACTTTCAGTTTGAAAAACTTTAAAAAAAGTTTTTTTCACTTCTGCTAACATTGCTCTTAAACGAATAATCCTTCATTCTGGAATTTTCATTTTTCTTTTATTTTCTGATTCATGATTTTTCAACCCTTCGACTCCCTCAAAATAAAAAAATCTCATAATACCATTGTTGGATTATGTACTATATAGCATACTCTTATTCTTTTGGCGATTTTGCGGTTCAAAAAAGCAGCGAGTCGACAGAGATCGGCGGATAACAACGATATCGAATCGAGGAGAGAAGTGGCTGAACGGAAACGAAAGAGAGAGAGAGCGGATGATCTCGGCCAAAGAAAAACGAGAATCTCAAGAAATATATAGGAAGGAGGGAAGCACAGCACAGCCGGTGGTTCAGAGGCTGTGTCAATGTGTCAGAGAGACCGTCTCCGTGCCGGGGTTACCTTTTATGTCCACGTAATGTGGGACCTGGTGGAACTCCTAAGAGAAAGAAGTGGGGCCTGGAGCAAGTCCCTTTCTTCTGTCTTTGTTCAACCACTTTGGCCATGTTATTCTTTCCTTCTCGCGCTCTATTCTCCTGGGAACTTGGCACCACGAGATTTCGCCTTCATCCACCACCATCTTATGTGATCTTATCTATATGTACGTATTTATGAGCATGGACCAATGTTGCTACTTTTTCCCAATTTTTTTCATTTTTAATGCGATTTTTGTCGAAGATCGATAGATATCATATAAATTATTAGATTGTTTTATAGTATTTGATGAATGCAATTGATATTTTTGTGAATGGAAAAGTTTATTAATGATTTATTATTTTTATATGCAATTTGTAAAATGTCTTTAATGTGACGTTTTATTTAGTTAATACTAAAAAATAGTTTATTATTATTTTCTAATGATTTTTTTTTATATTATATTATAAAAATCTAGAGTATCTCTAAATGATATTTCATATTTTTAATTTTTTTTTTACTTTTTTAATTATTAATAATTAATTAATAATGAATATATGAATATATGTATGTCTATATGGGATATCCACATATTATTCGTGCTACAATATATTATAAAAAAATAAATCAAAAAGAAAGAATAAAATTTTTATTCGAATTATGGAAATCAAGTTTTATTTGAAAAATTTTCAAGTAAAATTAGATTCCGATTAAATATGAATGAATCAAATATAAAATCATTTTATATAAAAATGAATAAAAATATATAATAAAATTTTATTATTTAAGTTTTATTACTTAAATACTCAAAGAGTTTTTTTGTTGAAAAGTTATAAATTTTTGTAAGTTGTTATAAATTTCTGTTTTAGAAAAAATTGAACATATATCATTATGAATTCATAATTAGCAAATTTTCAAATTTAATTTTTTTGAAAACTTAATTTTTAAACGAAACAAGTTTATTCTATATTTTTTTCTTATTTTCACATGTAGAATTACATGGAAAAAAGAGCCTGAATAACATATTTAATTTTTAATTTATCAGTTACATATATATATAAATCTGAAATATTTTGTTTATTTTTGAAACTATATTTAATATAAAAATTTTATATATTCTATTTTATATAAATCTATTATATATATAATGGAAGTAAAAAATGAGTATACATTGCAAATAATATTTATTTAACATTTAAATGTAAATATGCAATTTTAAATATATGATTTGAAATTGTCTATTTTTTGTTATTAATTTATATTTATATATAGTTTATATTTTTTCAATTATTTATCAAATAAATTCTCCATTTTTAAAATATATTTTTAATTCTCATTGTATATGAAACATAAAGAAAAAGATTCTAGATGTCTTAAATCTAGATTCAAGAATTAAATAAAAAAACATACAATTTTAAAATTAGTTTAAAAGTTTATAATTTTAAATTTTAGTTTAAATATATTTTAATAACAGTTTAAATATATTTTTCATAAAATTATATTTTTAATTTAATAAGTATAAAAAAAAATGAGTATAAAATAATATATATAAAATAATTATTTTATTTATATTAGTTATATTAATTACTTTTGAAATGAAATATTATAAGACAATAGAAGATAAACAAAAAGTACTTTTTTATTATTATTAAAACTTTATTAATATTTCATTTTATTAACACTTAAATATCTAATTTCTTGTTCATTTATAAACATCATTAATATTTATATTAATTTCTATATTAATATAATATTCTATATTAATATTCTATATTAATATAGAATGAATATTAAATAAAAAATGTAATAATAACTGTAAACATATAATAGTATTAGTTAGAAAACAATAATAATGTAAATTTTTAACGCTACATATTAAAAAAATATATACTTGATTAAATAAGATTAAATAATAAATAATTTATTTTATAAATTGATTATTTAATTGTAAATACATTCATTTATTTTTATATGAAATACATTATAAAATATTTGTGTTATTTAGAAAATAAATTGTTTCTCAAATAATTTAAAAAATAATGCAATGAAATAATATAATTTGAAAATTTTTTAAAATTCAGATTTGCTTGTAGAAATTACTTTTTAAAATCATTTGAATAACAATTTATTTTTGAAATGAATATTTTATGAAGTATTTCGAAAAATAAATAAGTATATTTACAATTAAATATATTCGTTATTATATAGTATTTTACGAAATAAATTATTTATTATTTGCTATTATTATTGTAATTATTTGTTATTCGACTTCAATAAAAATAATTTATATTTTGTTAATAAAGTTACTTCATTTATTATTTAGTATGTATTCTGAAAATTATATCGTTATTATATATTAACAAAATTTTATTAAGAATAAAAAATTGTTTAATAACATTTCAAGCAAAAAAAAA
>NW_006264090.1:41622-42371 GCF_000469605.1 Apis dorsata
TTTTTTTACGTTAGATCACCGAATCATTCCAGATGAATCTGGAATCTATCTTCTATCTATCTCTATGTTTCCCTTAAACTAGCATATTTGCTCGTTTCATTTTACCCAATCGATATTATCAATGCGCATGAAGAAACTAGATCGGAACGGCAATGGAATATCAAGGAGTTTCTTGAGGAGCAATCGAGGGATGCCAGCGGTGCAAGAACACTTGAATGGAGCCACGGGTAGAACCAGTATTGCGAGATGCGGTCTCCCGTGCTGTCGTTCAGGATCCCGCAGAAGGGGCAACCGTTTCGAGGAAGCGGTCGTCGATTGGAAATCGTACATGCTGCCCGTTGAATGGACTATATCTCTTTCTCTCCTGCACTGTGAACGCTCGCTTCGCTGCCCTTTCTCTTTCCTATCCTTCCCGCTCTTCCAGCTCTGGGTAGACGCACGTCTCGGCGTCCCAGCGCGCGATTCATGCTGCACGTACTGTTCCTTTTCTTTCCTTGAGTTTCGCGTCTCCAGTTTTTTCCTACGAGGCGTGGATACGAGGAATCGAGCCGTCTCTCCTCGACCCGTTCCACGATTTTCGTTCGTCGATCATTAATCGATCAACTCTTTTGGACCTTATAATGATATAACAAAAGGAAAGTTCTCTATTGGTAAATTAGGTAATTCTCGAATAAAGAATTAAATATTAAAGTGATATTTACGATTTTATAACAAAATTGGTTTTCATAGAAAAAAAAAAAAAAAAAAAA
>NW_006264090.1:42451-50740 GCF_000469605.1 Apis dorsata
ATTTATAATAGTTTAAGCAAAAATAAAGAAAAAATAAAATTAAGAAGTTTTTTTCTAATTTTTAAATTTTTTTTTATTTCTTCAATTATAAATATAATATCTTTGAAATAATTTATTTATTTATTGTAATGAACAGTTTCATGCAATTTTTTACTTGTTTATGAAAAAATTTATAATATTGGATTACTGTATAATAATGTTTTATTGTATTTATTATTGTATTATATTGTATTATATTTATTATATATTATAAATATTTTGAAATAAAAATATTTGCATCTGATCTTAATTCATATTAATTGAATAAATACATTTTTTTTTCATTTATCAAAACATACACACACATATATATATTTATATATCTCTCGAAGCAGTTTATTATTTCATTATTATCATTAATTTATGTTAAAATTATTATTATATTGGTTTTTGTAAATAGTTATCTTATATATAATAATATAAATTCAAATATATGTATATTAATAATAAAAATAATAATAATACTAATAAAATAATAATATACTTCGAAATATTATTATAATCAATAAATATATCAGATAAGTCAATCATTAAATGTTATAGTCAATATATTCAGGCAAATAAAAATTTTTGTTCAACAGTTAATATTAGCATACAAAAACTTTTAAATGGAAAAATAAAAAATAAAAAAAGAATATTTTCTGAAATATATTATATTAAATATACTATATACTATAAATAATTAGATATTTTTTGTTTTATTTAAATTTCTTAGAAAAAAGAATATGAGAAAAATAGCCAAAATTAAATTATTTATGCATTAATTTTCGAAAAAATAACTAGGAATTTCGAAAACAAACTAGAATTCTATATTATCTCTATTTTCTATATGTTCTCATTAAATATTTGTTAAATTTATTATAAATAATACTTTTATATTTGAAATAATTTCATTTAATTTCTGAAATTATTTATTTTATTAGTTTTTAAAAATAATTTATTTATTTTAACAAAATTTTAACAAAAAAATAAAATTAATGAACTTAAGTTTTTTAAATTAACTAACTATTAAGTTCAAATTATGGAAAAAAAATTATTTTTGTGTTTTTTTAAACACAAAATTTTTTTTTAAATCTTTTTTGGAGATATTAACTAATATTATCATAATTGTGATTTATAATAAGATATAGTTTCAATTTGTAGTATCATTTTGTATCATTATGTTTTAAATTTAATAATTGATATTTATTCCATGTAATTTTTCTAATTAAATTTATACTAACTTATAAATCATGTTAAATGATTAATTAGCATATTTTATTTTTATTAATAAATTCCAAATTTTATTAATGTAATTTTTAATTCAGCAAGAATATAAAATATTTTGAAATAATTACATGAAATTATATATAAATTACAAGAAATATCTTAATATATAGACTACATAATAAATAGTAAAATCATCCAATCTCTCATTTTCGATTTCATCAAAACAGAACTTATATATGAAATATGATGAATTTACTACAAAATTACACCAGAATCTCAATAGTATATTCTTATTGTAATGCAATTTTTCCCATTATATATATGAAAAAATACATTTAAACTTTGCGATAGATAGAAAAAATAAATACAAAATATAATAATATTGGACGATAATAGAACAAATAATAATATATAAAATATATTTATATAAAATAAAAAATTAAAATCATATACAGAATAAGATAGAAGTAGATATTTATATAATCAGTCATAAAAATATTCATTTATATTAACAAATTTAATAAATTTTATTATTAAAATTAATAAATAATTCTCTTTTGAATGAAATATTATGATCATAATGATATATGGAATAATTTTTTAATTTTTAATTTTTAACTTTTTAATAGAAAATCACTTCGAGAAGATGGAATTAACTTTTAATATCATTTTTTAAATATAACTTTGTAATGATATAAAATAGAAAATATTAAATTATAAAATATTCAAGTTTTGATATTCTAACATGCTATTATAAAAAATATTTCTAATCGAAACAAAATATAAAAAAAAAATTTAAGTAATAATAGTACTTAAAAGATTTTCCATTAAAAAATAAATTATTTTAATATATTATTATTCTGTCATATCTATTATATTCTATATATATTTATTAAAATCAGATTTTTCAAAATAAATAAATTTTCTTAGAATATTTTGCAACTAATATATACGCATGAAAATTAAATTTTTGGTAAGAATATAAAGTAAATGCTTTCAATTATTATTAATTCAATAAAATGAATCAAAAATCAACGATCAACAAACTACATCATTTAAATACTTGTATTTCTTAATACAATATTATAAGATTATATATATATAATATGCATAATATGCAAATAATATAAATTCTAATTATAATGTTTATATAACTTGAATTAGAAAAGATTCATATATCTATATATCTTACAAGGAAATCTAATTTAAAGATCTTGATTTTAATGAAAGTTTATATATATACAATATACATTTTATATGTAGAGAAATTTTTTTATCAATAGCAAATTTCTATAAGAGTGTAAATGAACCCTCAAAAATTTCAGTAACTTTTCAAAATTTGAGTATTTTTTTAATTTCGTCTGAGACTGTACAACGAGGGAATAAATTTTCCAATCAATATTTCAATCATGACATGAAAAATTTCATGAAAAAAATTAGAATTGCATATTGAATTTAATTTCTGAGCGAATGGAAATATAAAATATTTTTATTAATATTATTATTTTTTAATATTGCATAAATTAATTATTTTATTTATTTGATTAATTACAAATAAATAAATATATACTTAAATACAAATAATAAATATGGTATACTTAAATTTATATATATAAATATATATAAATAATGAGAAATTTATTTTCAATTATTTATTTTTTACTATAATATTAATATCATTATATGCTTATAATTATTTATTACATTTATTATTTAATTTCACTTCTTGTAAGAATTACAATTAAGAAATATTATTTTTATTATTATTTACCAAAATGTTCGCCTTGTCTAAAATTTCTTTAATTAAATAAAAAACACAACATCAATCGAAATACTTATTTGATAAATAATAATTAAAATTATTTAAAATAATTACTTTTAAATTATAATATGAAATATATTGCATTTCATTTAGATATGCCTGGATCTAATTATATTGACATTTCATGGTATTAATATTAGATTAAAGAGAACAGACAAAGAGCACGTTCATACGAAGGGACAAGAGGTAGAGGGAAAGATTCAGTTAGGAGAATCGGCGACAAAGCAATAGCAGTTCGACTCCAAACGACCAAGTCGCGACGAAATCTCCAGCTAAGAACCTCCTGTTCGTGGAAGAGGCATTGGATCGTATGATTTTGCCTCCATGAATTACCGAACGAGATTCCAGAGCAAATCCTGACGCGCGGGGAATATCTTGTTTCTTTTCCATGAGAAGTAGAGGCCGATTTTATCCCGATTCGCTGGTTGACGATCGCCTTTACACGGATTCCATCGAGGAGCCGAGGCATTCCAGTCTCCATTTCGTCCCGTGTACATTTCACCATTGGGATTTGTTCCACCAGCTCCGCGGAATCGGGATATTTACGATTTACAGGCAGAGAGCAGAACTCATGAACTCGTCTCACCGCGGTACCAGCTCTTTTGTCGGCCTCGCATCGTTTAACTCCTTCGCATTTGTTCCCGGGAAACGGTACCAGAAGCTTTGTTCCTTTGAAGCTTTAGTCCAACTAGATCGGAACAATACTGCTGAGATATTTGTAGCGATTATTATATTTCTAGTTTACTTACTAGTTTACTTGTAATATGATAAATTTTATATTATCAAATTGAGAATAATCGATTTTTTCAATTTTTATTATTAATTTATTTATTTCGACTAAAATTCTAGGATATTTATTTATTTTTTTTAATTTCAAAGACAATTTTTATATATGTATTTTTATATATATAAATTTTCGATCATTTTATGAACAAATAAATGATAGAAGAAATTGAGATTCGTTTAAAGGATAAATTGATTAATTGTTAATTGCAAAAATGATAAATGTAGAAAGATAAAAAAATATCGATTAATTAATGATTTCTGAGATAATTTCAAGTAAAATTTTTTTTTTTACAAAAACTTTCGTTACGATTTTATTAACGATACAATTTCAATGATTCATCAATAAATATTATTTTCCTTTAACGTAAATTTTTTTAAATTTTTCGTTCCACATATTGATTAAAGGCCTAACTTTATTTAACCAAAAAAGGAGATTAATTAAATATAGCAAATTAATTAATTGTTATAATTATAATTGTAATAACATCGCATCTATATATACTGGACTGTGGAAATATACATAATAAAAAATAATTTTTACTAGTTATCTATCTTTGATATCATTTGTATCAATTGTAGTTTCAGCATATTGTTGAAAAATTATTATTTATTGAAAAATTGGCTATGTAAGTTATTATGTATATTATTATATATATAATATTTTTTTTTTAAAGATGTTTTATGTTTTTACGTTCTCTATAATTACATTATAAATATTAAATGAATCTTTTAAATTCTAATAAATTCTAATAAATCTTGTTTATTATTAATATTTTTTTTTACATATAAATAATTAAAATCAAAGAAGAATATTGAATCCAAAATAAACGTTTATATCTAATTAATTTAATTTTTATGTTTTCTAAATTTTATAGTGTTATTATCTAAATATTATATTCTAAAATTTTATATTGTTTCTATAAAAATTTAAATTGTTATCTTGTTATTAAGAATGTAATTTTTATGTTTTGTTTAAATTTATAAATACATCACAACTTATGTTCAACTAATTAAAAAATTTTTAATCATTATTAAAATGTGGATATTTAATTACTAATATTTTATAACATGTAACATAATATTTTTGATATTATATTATTTTATTATCATTAAAATAAATTGTTAATATTAACAATGTTAACATATTTTTGATTCATCTATAAATATAAATTTCGACAATAGAACTACTTAACTAATATAGAAATTTTTAGAAAAACATTTTCAATTTCAATTGTTATTATATTAATTATATTTTATTTAATCATTTTTAATTATTCAATCACATAATTCAATATATCTTACTAGATACAAGAACTTTTATAATAATATTTTGTTCACATAATTTATTAAAAATCAAAAATTGAAAAATGAATCTACTAATCCAGATCTTATTTTATAATGTTGCAATTGATCTTCCATATACAAAAAAAAACCATATATGACCTTATAAATGATGAGTTTATTATGAATAATTTTGTTTTTAATACTTTTAATCATCTTTAATCATCATAATAAATTGCAAAAATAAATTGATCACTAAGAGAAAAAGTTATTTATATTTATATATTCAGAATTTATTTAAAAAAATATATACAAAATATTTATAAAAAGAAAAAAAGATAAGATCTTGTTTAGAATATCGGAAGTTATATTTTATAAACATATCACGCGATAGAAATGACGCATTTGAGAACATAGTAATATACTTACAGAAAATAATATTTATTGAGTTGCTCAAGTAGCTAACTTATATATAATGCCTATTGATAATTGCTGATAATAAAAATCATATATGTGTAATGCGCATTATAATATATGTTATAATATATTATATTATTATATTAATATATATATAATTAAATTAATTTTAGCTTTGCTTGTATATTATAATTAAGATTTTCGTAATATGTCAATAATATATCCTTAGCGAAAAAAGCTTTAATAAAATATATTTTAAGTAAGTAATATATAGGACATAGCTCATTCTCAATTAGCTTTTTTTTCTCTATTTTCAATCAGAATAGAGCAATATATTTATATAATAAGAGCACAATAATTAATTTTTTTAAAATATGTATATAATAAAACAAGAAAATTAATAAAAAATTCGTAATTTAATATATTTAATTTCTTCTAGTAATATTTATTTTGTATATGAAGCATTTGTGTTAGTTTTTTTTATATTTTATTTTTAAATAAGAAAATGAATCATTTTTTATTTAAAATAAAAATAACAAATAAAAAACTAATAATTATTTCAAACAAAATAAAAAATATATTTAAAATAATAATAGTAAATAATTAATAAATAATAGTAAATAATATTTATATATATATTTGAAGTTTACTTTTTCTTATATCTAAGTACGATTCATATATGTATATTTTAAATTATATATAATGGCAACATTATAAATGTTTTTATTACGACTCATCACTACTTTTTTTTCTTTTTTACTTTTATTATAATATTTTTTATTTCTAATATTTATATTTTTATACTTTTCTATTATTTTTGTTAAGATTTGTAAACTTCCAGATAAAATAGCACATTTTATGATTTTCAGTATTTCTTAATATTAATGATATTAATTTATCAAAATTTTAATACATATTTATATATTAAAAATATCCTTTTTTTAACATAAAGTATAAAAAAAGATTAAACACAGTTAATATTTTTTTATATAAATTTTACATAAAAAATTTTAAAAAATTCATTTATGTAAAAAATATGTGGAACAAATAGTAGAACACATCTAAAAAAATGAGTTTTTTTTGAAAATGAAAAAATTAAGATATTTAAAAATTTAAGACATATTTTTGTGTGTTGAATCTGAATGCGATTTATCATTTTAAGTTTAGAAGATAAATGAATACAAAATATCAATTTTTGCTATATTAGTGTCTTTTTGATATTTCAATAATACGATTATATTACTATTAAAATTAATTAAACTCATTAAATTATTATAAAAATTTAATATATTAAAAACTTCTTATAAAAAAAGCATATTTATTTTTGGTAGGTTTTATGAAGTTCCTCAAGATCTGTTCTTGTACGCTTCTTAATCAGAATTCTCTTTTAAAGAAAAAGTTAATTACGATTTCATCCAAATTCTCGTGAAGCACGGCCAATGATCGGATTCTTATATAGATTTTATCGAGCATTTCAATAGTTTCGTGCCGTCTTCGAAGTAATTTTCATCATTGAGATTTGTTCCAAGAGCTTGAATTCGAGTGTCTACGAGTTGCAGGGTATAGAAAGGTCTCGCTTCAATTTTCTGCTGGTTTGACTACTTCGTCATATTAGGTCGTTAACTAACTTCTGCGAATCGGCTGTAAATGGTGATCTACATTCACAAGGGAAGTTATTCAGACGTCATTTCAAAAAATAACTGTTGGAAGTTATATTATCGAATAACTGGAACGAATACCATTCGTTCAGAAAATTTGATATTAGCTAAGAAAATGGCGTCAAAATCAGTTATAAAAAAAAATAAAAATGATATGAATATGAGCATAAGTATAAATTTTAAATCTTTGAGAAACATAGTTTTAAATATAAAGTGTTTAAATTTTAGTATTTTATTTTTTATATTGAAAAAATATTCCTTAACGAAATTCCTTAATGAATTCAAAATGAAAAAAATTATGAAAATTATAACATATTGATTTCATGAATTCAAAGAGATTTATAAAATAAAATAAAAATTTATTTGAAATAAAAAAATAAATAAATTATAAATAAAATTTTATAAAATAAAATTATATATACACAAATATATATACACAATTATATACAATATATATACAATATATACAAACATTTAAATATTTTAAATATTTAAAATCAAAACTTTTGGATTAGAATTTTTTTATAAGATAATATGATAGCGTATTAATTGTATTAAATTAATTTATAAATTATTTATTATTTTAACAAATATAGTTTTGATGTAATATTGTTAATTTAAACTATACATTAAAACTATACATATATTAATCAATTTAAATTGTAAGTTTAGACTGATTAAAAAAATTAATTGACTTCGAAATATTCAAAATTTCATTACTTATATAAATTAAATTAAATTAATTAAATAATTTTAAAAAATAATTTTATTAAGTATTTATCAATATTAAAAACAATTTAATATAAAAAGAATTTCACAAAAAGATCAAAAGTATTAAATATTTAATTAAAAAAAATTTAAATTATCCTTTTTAAGGATTAATATATTTTCCAAATCTATTTAAATTAACTAAAACTAATATTTGTAATAGATTCTATTAAATAAAATATTTTATTCTAAAAAATTGTATTATAACAAAAAATATTAGTTCAATATTTCTTTCTATGTATGTAAATTTTTTATTGTAATTCTTATTATATATAAATTATTGTATATTGATATTTTATTAAATTTATA
>NW_006264090.1:50959-59034 GCF_000469605.1 Apis dorsata
TCGGAATAAGTTTTCTTTAAGAATGATAAATAATAATAGGACAGAGCAATATTTTTTTATTTTTTTGATTTTCATAACTTTTATTAATAAACAAAAGTTGCTTTCCATTATATTTAAGCTGTTAAAATTTAAGAATTTATTAATAATTAATTAACATTTAAAATATAAATTATAAATAAAATTATAATTATTTTCATTGATTGATTTTATAAACTTCGTTCAGTTATTTATTGTAATTTAATATTTCTTACTTTTAAAATAATAAAAATAATTCTAGATAAAAATATTCAGAATAAATTGAAAAAAATTAACATTTCACATCGTATTTTTTATCTTAGTTCATTAAAACTAAAATATAATATATTTTTGACTAATAATTAAGGGATACAGTTAGTTTATGAAGTATGACTATTTTCAGTGTTTACAGAAAATGAAAAAGAAACGACGGAATTGTTAAATGTCTTGGCAAAAGTTCAATTGTATAACTGCTTTGAAGAGTGGAAAACGCAAATACAATAATGTATAAAATTTTGATGATGAATATTTTATAAGATTCCAATAATACTAATATATTAGTAGTAATAATAATTATATATTAATATAGTAGTATATACATAATAATAAATATAATAATAATAAATTAATATATTGTATTGTATTGTTATAAAATAGTGCAATATAAGAATACTTATGTGAATAGAATATAAGAATTAAATTATTTTATTTTTTTAATGAACTAATTTTGTTATTCAAATCCGATATTTTTTATTTTTTTACATAACTAGTAACTTGATTATAATTAGATACTTTTAAATTTTATTTTTCATAAAGAATTATTTTTAAATTTTATTAATATAATAAAATAATAGATTATTAAATAAAAAAAAGAATGAATAAAATATATAAATATTATATTTATATATATTGCAATTATTTAATTATTATTATTATATAAATCGAATCAGATTTATGACATATAAATTATAGTTTGCAATTATTAGTACATAAATGATACGTCTTTTTTTTATTTAAATTTATTTACGATTTAAATTTATTTATTTTGAAATAAAATAAAATTATATATATATGTGTGTATATATATTATATGTATGTATATATATTTCTTTAAAAAAAAACAAATATATATTTATATATATATAAAATTAAACTTGTTATAAAATTGTTGAAAAATTAAAAATTTTCAGCAACAATCGATATTAAGCTGTGTATATAAAAGAATTATTTAATATAAAAAATTGTTTCAATTTGTTCAAAAATATTAATATAAACAATAAAATATCGGGTTTAAAAAATATTATTCTTGTTGAATTGGATGAATACAAAAGTAATAGAAATGATAATGAATATTTTTAAAGTTCAATGAATAAAATATGTCATATATGATTTAAATGAAAAGATATCGAATTTTAAACTATTTTTAAAATTGATTAAAATATTTAGTTTATTCAATCCATTTAGTATTAGAATTTATTACAATATAATTATTTAATTTAATTTTTATGAAATTATTTTAATAATAATAATTTAAATAAAGATAAAAAATAGATAAAAAATATTTATATTATTTAAAAAAATTTTGTAAATTATTTGATAAATTTGATAAATGTATAAACGTAATTCAAAAATAAATATATGTATTAATAATTAAATAACACGTTAATTATAGAAATCGAATGAAATTATTAATTTTTACATATTTAATTTTATGATTTAATAATACGATTTAATTTTATTAAGTTAATTTTTATGGTTATTTTATTTATTTTATATTATTATTATTTATATAATATTATTTATATAATTATTTATGTAATTATTTATATTATTTATATAATATATAAATAATTTAATTTTTATAAATAAAAGTTATTTATTAAACTTTTAATTTTTAAATCATTTTATATATTTAAATTAATTTTAAACATTGACACATTAATTGTACTAAAAGTTTAATTTAGCATTATTTTATATTCGATAAATAAAAATTCGATTAAATACTTTGTGATAAAATGATAAAACACACATTTTTTCATTATTTCTCGAGATTAATGCAATATGTATATTTTTTATATACATTTATTTATATAAAATATACCTTTAATTTTACCTAATAATAATGTAA
Source organism: Apis dorsata (assembly GCF_000469605.1). NCBI lineage: Eukaryota > Metazoa > Arthropoda > Insecta > Hymenoptera > Apidae > Apis > Apis dorsata. Next base: position 53,103 of record NW_006264090.1, read on the forward strand.
AAAAAGTGTAATAATATAAAAGTCGCAATTTATATTTTTTTCTACAGGTTACTTATTTATGTAAAAACTTGTTTATCGTTTGAACATAGAAAAATTTTTTATGTATTTTTGTATTTTTGCTAAATGTGAATCTGATTGTAAAAATTATTTTTTATGTTAAAGTTGAAACATAACTATGAAGATAAAAAATATCAAAAATAATATAAAAAATATTTTTATTATATTTAAAAAAATATTCCAGAGGAAACAATTTTTTTTCAATATTTTTACCAGCTACATAGTATATCATTACTTTTATTCAAATAAATAAAATCAAGTTTAATTTATTATGGCAATTTATTTTTTTTATCAAAATATATTATTTTGAAGTTATTTCATTTTTAATCTATTAATGACAAGAAAAAAATTTATTAAGATTAGAGTTTATTTTTTTCAAATGTAAGACAGTGATGGACAAAATTTAATAATTGAAGTTACGAATAAAATTATTTTCATAAATTATTTTGATTTATTATTCGATTATTATATTTCGATTATAAATTAATTGTTCAAAATATAATAATAATGTAATTGTAGATAATTGTAATATAATTATTGTAATATAATTGTAGATAATTGTAATGCCAAATAGTTATACTTAAAATACTTTTTTCAAAATTTTTAACTTAGTTACTTTTTGAACAGGTTGCCCAACTCTGATCGAAAATTGACAACAAAAATATATACTTATAATTCTTCGAATATTGAAATAATTTTAACAATATCGTACAATGAACCTGTATTTATGTTAAAAATAGAATAACATTAAAATAATATATTTTGAAAAAAAATCTTTTTATATAAATGCATATTTTATATTGTATAATATATATGCAAAATTTAGAAAATTAAATTGTGCTTTTGTCAAAGAATATACATACAGTCAGTTACAAACTTTGTATAAAGCAAAATTAAGCAATTTTTATATAAAGAAAAATTAAGCAATTTTTATATAAAGCAAAATTAAACAATTTAGAAAAATCATTTTAAGAAATGAAATTAATTCTTAAAGTTTTTTCTTTTTTTTTAAATATATAATGAAAAATAGAACATAATTTTACAAAAAATATTTCGGTTTTAATGCTCTATTTTTTTCTTGAAAAAAATATTCTCAAAGAATTGTAAGAAAATATAAGAATTGTAAAGAAAATATAAAGGAATATTCCATTTCATATTTTATCAAATTTTTCGTTGAAAGGAAAATTGCTGCATGCATAACTTATTTAATAAATCATATACTTTACATACATTTTTGACTTAAGTGAATTTCCTTATAAGATAGACATATGTATGAAGACTTTTGTGATGGAGAATATATTTCTTATTTTAAAATGAAATATAGAGTAAAATGTAATATTTTTATTTAGCATTATTTAAAAAATTAAAATTGGGATAAATATAGAAGAGAAAGTAAATTTTATATAACTAATTATTTTATTTTTTAAACAATAATAGGAAAATTTTAAATAAAACAAAAAACAGATAATTATTTATATATTTCGCTCATAAATATTCTAGACTTTAGTTTCAGAAATGCATAATAGTATATATAATTTATATATAAATAGAACTTTACAACTATAATAATAAAATTATACAACTTCAACAATGAATTTGAATAGTTTTAACTTCAAATCTACATATATATCCCATAACGGGAAATTTTTTGTCATAACTTCAATTAAACTTTTTCAAAGAAAAATGTTTTTATTTAACTGGAACTATTTTCTAGGAAAATAAAAGTTCTCTATTTATACAAGAATGTATGGAATAAAAGTTTCAGTAAATATATTTCATTGCATAACTATTTTCTTGAGATAAAAAAACGAAAAAAATTACTATTTAATTTATATTTATCATAATTTAATTTATATTTATCGATCTCTATTTAATTATATGAAAATACATTGTTTACATTTTTCAACATATTTTCTTTAATAATTCGATATTTAATTATCTGATAATATAAATTTTATGAATTATGAATTGATTGATAGTCAGCATTTATAGAAACTCGAAGATTTTCAACGAAATATAAAGACAGAACATTTAGCGTACCAAGAATCGTTCCATAAATAGAGAATATATTTTATGTAGTTCGTTAAATATGTCGTCACTTGCAACGCCATGGAAATCTCTAATTATGATTCATGTTTTACCACGTGTATCACATGTTTTATAACATGTATACTTGTTATAGTATAATATATTATAGTATATAATATATTATAGTATAATTAATAGAAAATTCATTGTTTTTTTTTCTATAAATATTAATATAAATATAATTTTAATATAATATAGATGAAATTTATTATTTGTAATGTAAAATTAATTATTTGTAATGAAATAAACATAATTATTTTATATTAAACTAATTATTATTTGATAAATATTCAATTGATATTATATATTTTACTTGTCAATTAAAAGAATTTGAGATAAGAAAAATATTTGAGGAAGAATAGTAAATCGAAAAATTTATTATTTGAAAAAATAATTTTATTTCTTAATTTAATCTTTGTTCTTGAAATTATATTCAGAATAGGTGTTAGAAAGTGAATGTGATTAATAGATAATAATAGAAGTAAGTTTACAATAATATTATTAAAAGATAATAATAATTTAAGAAATCAATTATTTTTATAGATAATTAAAATAGATAATAAATAATAATAGCAAATAATTTATTGATATATAATCATTAATTTATATACTATAAACTGGCAAATTAATTAATATTAATTTATTTTTATATGAAATTCTTAGCAAATTAAATTTTGTAACTTTAATCGTTAATAAAGTATATGATGAAAATTAAGAATCAAAAGAATTCAAAAAAATTGGTTTTAATATAAAAGTTCATTTGAATCACTTTATGAAAAATGAATGCTATGAAATGATAACACATATATGAAAAAATAGATTAATGAGTTTTTTTATTTGGAAAGATTTTTTACATATTATTATATGCTGAATCTAAATCTGGCCGTAAAAATAACTAATCACATTAATTATTCAATGTATCATGTTCGAATATGATATTTGCATTTGATAATTATCATTAAGACGTTTTTATTAATTCGGTTTTTTGAAGAAGGAAATATATACTATTCGCATAAGAATTCTTGAAATTGATTGTTCTGACGTGTTCATTAAAACGTAGTTCATATAAAAAACACATTTATTATAATCTTAGCTTTATATGAAATGTCATATTAATTTTTTTTTAATTTTTTTCATTAAAGTGGATTGTGTGTTAATAAATGGATTTTATTAAAAACAAATAAATAAATAAAAATAAATAAATAAAATAAAATAATTTTTTTTTCATTTTTTGAATATAATCGTCTGAAACAAAGCAAAAGTATATAAAAAATATTTAATTTTTAATGCTATATCATCTTGTAAAAATTTTTAAATAAAATTTTTTTGAGAACATAAAAAGGTGTTAAAACTTTGGAAATTGATTTCATTTCTTTGGAGAAATTTTCCAATGATAAAAAATGCTCTATAATTCATTATACAATAGATGCATATAAAATTTCATTAAAATCAGATTAGATGAATTTTCTTATAACATTCTTATTCAATTTTCTTATATCGATTTCATGAATCGTTATAAATGATTAACAATAAGATTGCTTATAAAAGGTGTGAATATATTTGCCTACAGAGGGTTAATAAAATTTCTCCATTTTGAAGAGAAACTAACACTTGAAATTGACACATGAAAAAATATACGTATGTAATAAAGTACTGGTAATTTCTTTCTACTTCTCTGAAAATAATTAAGAAAATTTAATGAGAATGTCACACGACCTATGGAGGTAAATTGAGCAAGACATCGTTAGAAACGTCCAACTTAATGGAAAGTGTATAAAGATAAGTATGTATCCCTTCCAATGACATTATGAGATTTCGTAAAAGTCGAGAATCGTTAAACAAGAATCTCTTTCCTTGTGCTAGTCATATCAGCAGAAACATAATTGATGCAATCTTAATAAATGTAAATCATGGTTAAAAAGTAAGAACTGTAAACTGTCATCATTTATATTCTGATCTGATGTACAGAACATTCTTAAAGGGAAAGCAATATGATGCTATAGAAGAAAATTTTGTTATAATTAGCAAGGTTAGTAAAAGTAGATTTTTTAAATAAATATTTTTGTTTTTTCAAATGGTAAAAGATTTTGTAAATAAACTTTTCTTATATATATATAAAATAGCACGTATGAAAAAATAATATTTTAAATATATATTAATAAATGTAATAATACAGCAGATATTAGACTCAAATAACAAATACTATTTTGAAATTATTATTTTTATATAAATATAATATTATTTCATGTAAAAAATTTCAAATAATACATTTTCTTATAAAAATATATATCTATAATAGATTTTAATTTTAATTAATATTATTACAATGTAATTATTAGAATTATTTCCTATAATTTTTTATATAATTTTACATTATTATATTTTTAAAAATTATATTATATTTTTATATAATTTTACATAGTTTTACATTTTATATTTCTACGTTTTTAGNTTAGTTTTTATAACTTATATATTTACTAATATCTGATTTATATCATAAGATTTATTTAAATTTAATAAATTAATAATGAATATATAATATAAGAAATCTTTTAATAAAGTTATCTAAAGAATTATATGTAAATAATATGTATATCAAATATAAAATATAAAACTTTATTAAATATAATAATAATAAAATAAATAAATAAAGTATATAGATAAGTAACATGTAAATAAGACAAAAATAATAAACATTCTTTGTCTTTCCTCGAATTGTTCATTATATGACAATTGTGATATGATAATGAATAACTTGAATATTATGATTTATTAGATTTATTAAATTCTGAGAAATAATTCCTCTATAGTTATAGGACAGTTTAGTGACATAGTCCGCTTAAGAATGTCATTAATTCCTAGAGAGAAAGAGAGATACGAAGGTCATCGCGCTACTGTTTCCTGACTGCATGAACGTCCAAGATCCAGAATGGTGGGTGTTGTCGAAGTGACATGGCCACGTGATCGTTATCGAACCGTTAGCTATTCATTTATTCGAGCGTAACAGTTGCCTGTTTGCAAACTGTGCGTCCTTTCTAGGGAAGGAAGCAAAAGATATATAAAGAAGAATGCAATTGCGTAGCTGTAGGCTGTGCTTTATCAAATACGTAGGCTTTTTCCATAATGACACTATTTTTCTTGAAAAAGATATTCAAATATGATGAATCTCTTTCTGGAAATATGAGTATTAAGACAAACAAAAAAACCAAAATTGAATATAATCATTTTTTAATATAAAAAAATAAAAAATTATTATTTTTATTCGTTATTTTTACTCTAAATATTATATATGCAAAAGATAAATTTTATTTTAAATTAATTTTTAAAATATAATAAGATAGTATTAATTTTTTTTTAAACATTTAACTTTTTTTAATTCTTATTTTCATATAAATTATAATATTCGTTTTTAAAAAATAAAAGTTCTCGTAAAATCATTTTTTTTTAATCTATTTAAAATTTAATTTAAAAAAATAAATCTAATTTAAAAATATTCTAATAAAAAATATTATTTATTAAAAATAAAAATTAAATTATTTTAAATTGTCAATAAAAATTTGTATCGATAAAAATAGCAATTTTTAAATGGAAAGTGTAAGAAAAATTGTTAATCAAATTAAAATTTTAATAATTTAAATATTATTAGACATATCTTTGTCATTTTTTTGTAAAGAATTTATAAAATTCCGATATAAATTTCGGAAAAAATTTATTTATTATTTAATTATTTTATATTTTATATTTATATTATTTTATATTTAATTAATATACATATATGTTATATATA
>NW_006264090.1:59265-61902 GCF_000469605.1 Apis dorsata
TTGAATTTTTAAATAACTTGAGGTTCTTAGAATTTAAAATAGCTTAAGAAAATATTATCTTTTTGCATAATTTTATAATTTAGTATAAATAATAATGAATTATCAAATATAAAATATAAAATTTTACTAGATAAATAAAGTATATAGATAACTAACATATAAATAAGACAAAAATAATAAACATTCTTTGTTTTTTCCTCGAATTATTTATTCATTATATGACAATATAAGAGAGATATGACAATATAATGAAAATAATTAAAATTTAATACGAATAATCTATATTTGACTTATTTATTGTTTGATATTTTATTTTTAATATAGAAAAATTTATAAAAAATATACCTTCAAGTGTATATACACAAAAAAATAAGCAATCTACATAAACAAAAAAAAATTATATAATACATATCAAAGAAAAATGAATATCTAAATAATATTCATAAATAAAAATATTTATAAAAAATTATAATATTGAGATAGACAAATATAAATATAATAAAAAATTAGCTTAGAAATAATTAAAATTTAATAGAAATATTATTAGTAATTATTCCACTATATTATATCATTTCACTAATAATATTTAATCATGATATTTACACTTTGAAATATGTATTGTTTATGTTAATTTTGAAAAAAATTTTGTGTTATTAAAATATACACACATATAAATATATCTACATATAAACAATACTTTTAATGTTCAACAATAAATAGATTGGAATATATCAATCTGAGAAATAATCTATAAGATTTATTAGATTCTTTTTATGAGATTTATTATTAAAAATATGATTTACATTATATTGTCAAGAGATGTAAAAATCGATTTGCAAATCAAGATAATGGAAACAAGTAATATATTCAATATAACATTAATAGACTAATATATAATATTACTAAAAGAGTAATTAATAAAACTCAAAAATTACATTCTTGCTAATGGAAGTCATTTTGAATTGAATACGATATGTAACCTTATTAATGCATATATTTAACTTAATAATAATATGTTTTAAGTTATTTCTTTTATTTCTAATCTTGTTGAACTTGAGAACCATAAAATCAACATAACTAAATCATAAAGATTTCATATTGTGTGTAAAAAAATATATATTGTACCACTTAAATAATTAAAGATATTATAATAATTATAAATATAAAAAATTAATTATATTGAATATAAGAACATTAAAATGTTTTTAATTTTTACTTTCTTTAAAATATTTATTATAGTTATAATAAAAATGATGATTATATATATTATGAACATTCTATATATATATATATAGAGAGAGAGAGAGAGAATTTTTTTAAATTTATTGTATTGAAAAGAATATTTATATTAATATTTATAAATAAAATAGTATTATAAAAAAGAATAATATTAATATTATTTTACTAATTGTTATTTTTTCATCAATGTTTTTTGTTTAATGTATAATTTTGTAAAATTCGTCGTTACCATAATATTAAATATTATGCTATTAACAACATAAAATTTTTTTTAGAAAGTTTTTGTGTCAATCCAGACTTGTTTTTTATATATTTTTTTTATTATTTTAACCATATAATATTGATATTTTAGTTTTTAATCATAATCACATCTAAATAATAATTGATCTAACATATTTTTATTAAAATTTTTAAATAATTTAAAAGATAAGATTCTTCTTTATTTATAATAAATTCATCATAAATATCATCATAAATATCATCATTATAAATTCATCATAAATTCATCCAAAATTCATCATAAATATCATCCAATATTTGATTCAATAAAAAAATGAATTAGTTTCTAAATTTTTAACTTCTTAATATTTTTGATCTGCAGTCTAACTAACTAATTGTGATTAATACAATTTTGTTTTTTAGATAATATATTTGAATTGAAAAAAAGAAAACTATTCAAAATAAAAAATTTTTAATAAAAAATTTAAAAATAAATTTAATATCTTAAAAATTAAAAAAAAAAAATAAATGTATATTCAAAATAAAAATAAAATTGCAAAATATAATTATAAAAGGAATATTCTTTCATAATCATTCATTGTCCATAAATTTGAATAAATAATAAATTAAAAATCTAATTAACAATTACTATAACATTATAAATAAAATATTAGACAATTCATATCATAGTTCTCCAAAAAACTTAAATATTATAATAATAAATATATATATAATATCTGTCTATAGTAAAAAAGAAATTAATCATTAATAATTAATCATAATAATATAAAAATTTCATTTTTGATATTAACAAAATTCAATCTTGTATTATTATGCTTCATACAATGATTTAAATGGGAATGCATATGAAGGATTATTGCTAAAAAATAAAAAAAATCTTTATTTTGAGCAGATTTTCCATCTTGAAGAAATTCATAATATCTCATTCAATATGCATCTTTTTCGTGCCATTTCTCTCCTACATAATATGAAATGAGCAAAAAACATAGATCCTTGAAGGAAAATCGAAAGAAAAATAAATCAAAGGTTAATGATTCCGAAGAAAAATCGATTCCAAGAATTGACCAGTGAATTCGGTTGAGCCAAAGCAAGCTGGGGAGCGGCAGGAAAAAATGGGCCACTGTTCCAAATTTGTTAGTCCCGCTTCCGGGCGGCTGA
>NW_006264090.1:62169-63795 GCF_000469605.1 Apis dorsata
AAAATAAGGCTCGTGAGAATCAGGGAATTCCACTCCCACGTTCTCTCGATGCTGAGATGCCGCGTGAGGGTATGGCACATCGCCAACCTGACGTCAAAATTGCGGAGAACACGTCTCTTCTTTCATTATCTTACTTTTGTTTCGCGTCTTCCCTTAATTCTCAGTTTTCTCTCCATTGAAAATTTGAATTTTGATTAATCCAAAATCTATATAATACATCATTGATCATTGTTCTTTGAAATAATCGAAAATGAAATATAGACGTGTAATAGAAACTTTCTGATGATATATGTGTGTATTTTAAAGAATGTTACAGAAATATTACTTTGCTAGCTATAATGAAGCAAACTTCAGTGAAGAATGAAATTATTTAGAAAATAATAAATTGAAGAATTAATTATTTGAAAAGATAACATTTATTTTTTAATTAAAAATTTATTTTAAATAATATTTAGAATAAATATTGAATATAATAAATGTGTAATAATAAAAAAATAGTAATTATATAAACATTTGATAATTATGTATTAAATAATCAATTATTTTCAATTTCATCAAAATTAAATATAATAATATTGAATCACAAATAATTTATTTTCTGATATGATCAATAAATTATTTAATTTCAAATATATTAATTTTTATATGAAATATAAAATATATTAATTATATTATTTATAATATTTATAATATTATTTATAATATTAATTATAATATTTTTGCTATTTAAAAAATAAATTATTTTTGAAATAATTTTAAATTAATATAGATACTTCAAAAAATTTTTTCAAAAATTGCAGAAAATTATAGTTTATTGAAATTTAAGCGAATATTTAAATTTAACTTTTTCAAAAAAAGAAAGAAGTTCTCAAATAAAAAATTTTATTCTATTTTTTTTTTCTTATTTTTCCATAAAAAATTATCATATGTTCACATATATATGTTATTCAACTTTATATAACTGCAATCTTGCTTCAGTTTGTAAGATATTAACAAAAATATTTTTAGTATTATATATTCTAATTATATATTCTAATAATTAATTTATAATAATTAGTTATAGTTTAGAATAATCGATTCTAATGACCCTAATATAAATTATGATATAATATTATTATTGTTATTTTATTATATGTTATGATATAATATTATTTATTTATTGATATAAGTTTCTCTTTATTAATCTTCAGGAGATTTTTGTCACTGTTCACTTTTTATTAAAAAGTTATTAATAAAAATATTTTATTAATATTATATAGTTCTTTGACATTGTAGATTAAAATATTGAATTAGAATAATTAGATTATATTTGGTTTTGCATTTTTATCTAGCATTATTTATAATGATAATTTATGAAAAGATGAAATGAAAAAAAGATCCTTCATTTTAGATTTTTTATTAAGTTGGTGTTGATATAAAATAAAAATTAAAATTCGATTATATATCAATTATAAACTATTAATTTAATATATATGTTCAAAATTTATTTAAAAATAATTAAAAAGAGTGTAATAATTATTTTGATGAATCAAAAATTTAATTTTGATTTATTATTTATATATTATAATTATTATTATTATTTATATTTATATTTATTATTATATATATATAATAATATTTAAGATT
>NW_006264090.1:63960-70221 GCF_000469605.1 Apis dorsata
CTTTGTTTCTAATTATTCTATTATTCTTTTATATTATCTATTATTAATATTATATATTATGAAAATTTGAAATAATAAGTTTATGTTTCATATTTTTATTTGAAATTCTTTAGATTTTTGCTTTTAAATATTTGAAAAATAATATATATAAAATTGTTTAAAAATAAAATTTTTGATAACATACTTTGATATAATTGAAATCTAAAATATGCTTTTTTCTACTTCTTTCTAGCTTTTTTCTATAATTTCCAAAATTTGTTCAAATATAAAATAATAAGGTATTAATATTATATAATATTATTTCAAAGAATAATTTTAATTGAATTAAAAAAAAAAACATTTGCTTGGAAAAATATTCTTTCCTATAATTTTATTATATATCTTATTATTTTAAAATAAAATCTTTTTTAGATTTTTTGATGAGCAATTTTTAAATTATTACATATATTCTCTTTCAAATTTCAAAATACATGAAAAATATTTCGATGAGTCCTTAGATGAGGATGATTTAGACTATATGGTTTCATATTAACATAATATCTTATTATTAGATATTTTTATTATTTTCTGAAAATTTTAAAATTTTCGAAAGATATAAAACTCTAAAAATTTTAGACTAATGGATTTTTCCTTAGAAATTCATTTAAATCTACTCAAGTAAGATTTCGCATAGAAAATATCACGTTCATGTTAGATTTGTAATAAATAATAAAAGTGATGATGATGAATCATAAAAATACATGTAATTGTTTTATAATAAAAATATTTATAATGAAGCGAATTGAGTATAATAATTATTATTTTTTCAGATAAATATATAATATAAATAAATATAATAATTAATAATATAATAATTAATTAATAATGAATATAGTTAAATTAAGCAAAATATTTATTAAATCTTCTTTTTGAAATCAAAAAGATTTATTATAACAGATTCGTTTTAAACAAATTATTAAGTGAAATAGCCATTAAATTAAATATAACACGAAAGCATAAGTATTCGTTTATTGTATTAATCATAATTATTAATTATTAATTATATTAGTAAATTCTAAACATTATTTATAATAAAATTATGATATAATATATGATATTATATCATATGATATAAATGACATATAAATGATTATGATATAAATATATCACATATATTTTAAGCATGGATTAGCCAACAGTTTTATAATTTTTATCGTAATTCCAATATAAATATATCTTTAATTTTCTTTAACTTTTAATTTTATTGTAAATTCACATCAAAATTGTGTTATATTATAACGAACAAATTTTTTTTGTAATTTGTAATTTTTAAACTTTGTGTTCATTTTTTTTTTTCAAATTTTACCCTAACTTTAATAGTCAATCGAAAATATTTATCTCAAAATAATATATCTCAAAGTATATAATATTTTATCCCTCAAAATGTTTGAGGGATATAAGATCGGATAATAAATCATAGAAAGTATCAAAAAACATTATTACAACATCACGAGTAGCTTTCAGCCTTAGCCTTATATCAATTCATTCATGAAAGCTTACTTGTAGCTTCTTGTGTAAAAAACTATCGATTTATCATTAATATATTATTTTTTTTTATCTTTTAAAAACGTCATAGGTGTGCAATTCATTCGATCAATTCATTTGATTTTCTTTGATTTTATCCAAAAATCTAGAAATATTGATTCAATATATATTGATTCAATAGAAAAAAATAATTTTTTCGAATATTAAATAAACAAATATTTTATAATAGCATATAGTATAGAAGACTATATTATAGTAATTATAAATTAAAATTGTATTATTTTTATTATTCATAATTTAAAAAAATTGTTTACAATTTGATTATATATAAAATATTAATATACATGTTTTGGGATCTTTAGAAAGTTGATTTTAGAGATTATAACAAATACAAAAATTGATATATAAAAATATTTAAGTATAAAAAATTTCATAATTTCAAAGGACACTTATTTTTGGTATTTATGTTTTCGCAAAAATCTTATTTGTATGAATATTAATTAAATAATATTTTAAATTAAGTTAAATAATAAAAAAATTAAATTAAATAATAATTTTGTTAGGTCAAGTTTATTATTATCTACGTGCTATTTAATAATTATTGATCAAAAATATTAAGAATTTTAATTAAAACAATTTTTAAAAATAACGAGAAATTTCATATCTTAAACTTTAAAAATGTAATGATCTCATGTGCCATGTTTCTTGAATAGTGCATTCAATTAAAAATAAATCTATTCAAATATATTCTATAAAATAAATATTCATATATACTGATTAATTGTTAATATTAATAAAAATTAAGAGTTACGAGAAAATTAAAATAAATACAAAAATATAATATAAATATAATAAAATTTTGTTTAGTAGAACTTCGTTTATATGAAATAGTTTCAGTTTTCGCTTATTGTCAATTACGTAAATGAAATTTTATTATTCATGCTTTCAATTATACGAACGTACGTAATATATAATTAAATGAAATCAACATGAGTTGTTATAACGATCTTAATCATTGAAATTATTAAATCATAATTGACAAAAGACAGCAAATAAATTTTTATCCAAACTCATCGATTATTCCAAAAATTTTGTTCAAATGATTTTATTAAATGAAGAATAAATAATTTCAATAATTGGGATAAATAAAGTTTTATTGTAATAAATATTATTTGTTTATTATAGTGTTATTATAATGTCAAATATTAGTTTAATAGAATTTTTTATCGATTATTTGAATATTAATTTTCGAATATTTTATTATTCTGTATATAATATTCTGATTTGAAATTTGACATTAAACAGACATTTGCATAATATGGAAGTGCTATATAATATAATATATATAATATTGAATAATCCATTATTATTGATATTAAAAAATAGAAAAGTTAGATAGAAAATTATTTACCAAGTACATTCTTTATATTAAAAAAATTATATTAAAAAATATTTGCAATTTGGCAATTGAAACATTTCCAATTTTATAAAAACCATTTTTTATCTCATTATCATTATTTCAATTTTATTGTAAATAAATATATTATTTTTCTTAAAATATTGAATAATTAATAAATAATTCATCTAAAAAAATATGTTTATGTGTAAATTTATCAAAATTATATCTTATAATCTTGTCTTTTTATTAGTTCAAATAATGAAGATTCTATAATAAATTCTATTTCATTTGTATCGTTAATCGTAAAAATATTAATTTTAACCAATACAAATTTTTATAATGGATTGCTTGATTGCTGCTGGAAACTTACACTAATATCATTTACCCTTATCGATGTTCTTACCAGGATAAAGTTCTCTTCATTTTTTATTTGAGTAATGAAAGATTATTTTTCTTTATTATAACTAATTTCCAATCAATTTCTAATTTTTATAAATTATTGTTATTTTATCTTTTGTTGATATTGATGAAAATATTTTGTTAAAAATGCTGAAATATTTTCTGAATATGTTGGTATCAGTTAACACATTCATGGTACCAAAAATGAAAGAGGGATTCTCGATAGTGGATGCATCGATTTTTTGATACGTAAAAAAAAAAAAAAAAAAAATTATAAAACGACGAAAAATAAAATCCAAAACTGTATATATTGAATAATACTCGTATAAAATGTATATGTAAAGAAAACTATATAATTGAAAATTTTTTTAAACTTTTTTATTTAAAAAAAAAAATTCATAACATAACCATGCGTCATTCACTATAGAATAGAAAATCCTCGTGATACATCCTTCAAGTTACATTTGTGTTAAGAAACTCATCAACATATTTCCATTGGATTTTCATTGGGAAGAACAGTTGTTTTGTCACATTTTCATGACTTATTATTAATTAATTTGTGAATATTAAAATTCATTTGGAACTTGATTGCAGTAAGATTTAATAGAAGATCTTTATTTTTGTTCTTTTGCCAGTGGTTACAGGTGATAATGTAAAAACTGAGTTCAAAATTTATGATTTGTAAAAATTAGAGGAAATAGATATGTTGCAGATATATATAAAAGATTATAAAATATATAAAATATAAAGTATTAAAAAAACAATATTCAAGATTCGTATGAATATAATTATTCGTATGAATACATTTATATAGAATATATCATACTGACATTATATAAAAATGTCTTAATAAACATATACATCGAAAATCAACTTTTATACTTATAAAAGATATTTCATATCTTTCTTCCATTCCCGTATTTGTGTGATATTTTTTTCTTAAAGACTCGTTTTTGAAAATTCGAATTTTTTTTGAAAATTCTAAATTTTTATTGAATTATTTAACAAATCAATAAATAAATGATTTATTAAACCTAACATAAATAATAATTTTATAGATTTTCAATAATATTTTTTGTAAATTTGTATCAGTTATATAGATTGAAAATTTCATTGAAATTGCTAATACAGAAATAAGTAACAGATATCAAAAAAAATATAAAAATCTATGATTTTAAAGTTTGATCGAATATTCTCTACCAGAGATAATCATATACATAATTAGAATAAATTAATTTGTCTTGATATAGATTTAATCTAATTAAAATTAAACAACAGATTTTATTATTAATATTAATTTTTATTTTTTATTATTATTTAGCTATTAACTAAATATAAAACATGATCAGAATAAAAAAAGTTATTTATTCTTAATTGTATGTAGAATATACTATATATTATAGAATATTATAAAATATTATAAAATATATTATATAATTGTATATAGAATATATTATATATATTGATGCATACATTGTTATGTATATATATATTATAATATAGCATTGAGTTCTACACATATATATGTTAGTTGTATATAGAATTCAATGCTATATTATTGTAATTAATGATTATATATTTTTAATTTAATATAAATTTTTTTTGCAAATATGTTATTCGAAAATTAAAAATAATTATTTAATATTAATATAAGAAAAAATTAATTAAAATAATATTTTTAATAATATAATTCAAAATAATTAAAATATCGCTATAATAATTAAAATAATCACTAAAAAATAGCTTTTTGATAAATTCTCTTTATTTTCATAAATTTTCATTTTTATTTTAATAAAAATATTATTTTATGAAAAATTGAATTATTTATAATTATCAAATAAAAATTTATAAAATTAATAAAAATGATAATTTTTAAATATTTTGTGATAAAAATTATTTTGTGAAATATTTTTGTTTTCTACTAAAAGTTATGAATAGCATAAAAGAATGTTATCTCTATTTCTTTCCTAGTGTAAATACTATCAATCATGAAAAGTGAATCAACGAATTGTTTGAAGCAGAATGAACGCAGATCATGGATCTTGGCATTGCACTCGTAATATATTAACGTGAATTTACACACACTTAGAATATTAAACTATTTTTAATCTTTGAATGATCCACGATAAGTTCGTTTCGATTTCGTTTGCTAGAAATAAGATGAATTAAAAATTTCATGAATTAATGAATTGTATGAATGTGTGTAGAAATTGAAAAATGAATATATGTTGAAAGTTTATATCGCAATATTTAATTTATTAAATAAATCAAATATAAATCAAATATTTAGATTTTAAATAAATTATAAATGTAAGTATACTAGTTAAATGTATAATATTTAATATAGGAGAATGAATTTTATAATAAATAAAAAAAATGATATACAAAAATATCAATTAACATTTATTTATTAAATTATAAATTATAAACAATTTAAGATGAATAGAATTATTTCACTCTATGTTTCATTTAATTAAATTGCTAACTTAAATTACTTATGCGTTTTTAATAAATAAGTTTAATTAATATTTTTGTATACTATATATTTTTATAATTGCTTTGGCCTTTTGACTATATATATATATATTATATTATCAATATTATATTATCAATATTATATCAAAATAATGTATTAATTTATATAAAATTTATCGTATTATATATCATATTATGCATTAAAATATGATTTTATAAAATAATATGTTTCAATATTGTAAAATAAAATATTGTATAAAAAAATTAAAAATTAACAAATATTATAGGACAAATATCTATTAGTTTTCAAGTTTTTTTTATTTTAAAAGAAATACTTGTAAAAAGATGGATTTATGTTCAATAATTATCATATATGTATAATAATATATTATATATGTAAATATATAATAACTATATGTATATATATATGTACATATATATATATATATATATATATATATATA
>NW_006264090.1:70519-71526 GCF_000469605.1 Apis dorsata
TTTTGAAACACATAAAATCGAAAATTTATTGTTAGTTATTTGTCTCTATTTTATCTCTAAAACATTATTTTTAAGTTATTTTGTTATAAATTATACATATATATGATAATGAATTTTAACGATAAATATGCTTGTAATTTGAATATCAATTGACGTAAAATACTTACATATGAGAATATGTTTAAAACATAATTTTTTTTTGTTATATAATTTATAGATTATAATATTGTAAATTTCTTTAACATTTCCTAAAATGTAAAATAATATATATAAAACAATTTTATTATTTTATTTAACAATTATTTTCAATTTAACATCCTGAAATTTGATATTGAATATTTGAAAGCATATAATTTAAAAAAAGAATATGTAAAAGAAATTAATCAAATTAATGATTAATGTTAAATATTGTTTTTTGTAATCAACAAAAACTATTAAATATTAAAAACAAAAATATTTAATTTCAATAATTGATGCAACATTTCAAAAATATTGTTAGCTACAATATAATTATCTAATAATTTTTTTTAAAAATTATGATTGCATATGAATTTTTTATTTAAACATAATTTTTATTCAAAATATTTGTAATTTTTTTTCTTAATAAAAGTTCATAATAAGATCTCTGATAATTCTTATTCTCTATTTATGTTTAGACAATTTCAGAACTAAGCTGATTTTAAATGATAAAGATTAATTTTTGTTTGACTAATTGAAAATTGTTTAATGTGTTAATGAATGATGTTGCATGTAGACATTTAAAATAATAAATTTTTTAATATTAATAATTTTATCTATAATATAATAAAATTATGTTATATAATATATAAGGCGAAATAGAAGATAGAAAATTTAAAGAGTAATTTCAGATATTAATTTCAAATAAACAAATATATATATATTGATATGCAAAAATATTGATTGAAGATTATTTTTCAAGTTATAAACAATTTAATTTTTAAATGAAGGAAGAAAGAGAAAAATGTAATAAAGATAAAATCTTATCT
>NW_006264090.1:71536-76248 GCF_000469605.1 Apis dorsata
TCTATCACTATTTTATAATATAAAATATATGCTTTAATATAAAATGAAATTGTTTATGGTTTGAAAAATAAGCTTCAATAAATTATTTTTTTATATAATTTTTATTTTTATTTATTTTTTAAATAAATAATTCTTAAACACTCTTTAAATTTTTTATTCACATTGCTTAAACATTTTGAATACCAGTTTAAATTTTTAGATAATATAAAGATTTAAGCTTGAAGAATTAATTAAACGTAGAATAAACGAAATTAAAAACTAAATTTTCTAATTAAGTAAAATTTCAATAATTATTATAATCACTTCTTAAATTTTTTATCTACTTTGTTTAAACATTCTAAATATTATAAATATTAATTTTAATTTTTAGATATTAATATAAATATTTAGATTTTGATTAAGTGCACAATAAATAAAATTAAAAATGAAAGAAAATTAATTAAAATTTTAATAACTATTATTATTTTTATAATCATTTCTCAAATTTTTTTTCTTAATTTTTAAATAATATAAAAGTTTTGAATTATTAACCAAATGCACAATAAATGAAATTAAAAATAATTAAAATAAAATTTCAATAACTATATTGAATAACTATTATTCAATATTTCTTTTTGTTTATGATAATTTTAATATAAAATCACAATAAATAATAGATATTTTTTATTTTATAATATCAATTTGTTAGTGTAATTTACCAGGAATTAAAAGTATAAAAGTATAAAAGTTTATAGTACGACTTCCTGGTCCGTTGTTTGCCATTGGAAGAGCTAAGTGACGAATGAGAGTCAGCAGACCAACTCCCCAAATAATCATGGATAGGACGGGATGACACGTTCCGAAAATAAGGATTGTCCATGTCAGGGAATTCCGCCGACACGTCCTCGGGTTTGGAATCGTGTGAAAGGACCTGGCACGTTTTCAAGCTGACATTAATTCCCGTTTATTTCGCATCAACCGTCCACCAAAATATTTTTCTAGGCCTATTTTAAAATCAACTGAGGCTTTCTTTCATCATAGAAGTCATAAAAAATTCGTAAGTACTTTAATTTCTTGAAAAGATGTAAATAGAGAATAGCATGTCTTTTGTTCGTTGATTATAGATTTTCTATTGTTAAGTTTTAACATCTTTTTAATCTTTTTATTTGATTTTTTGAAAGAAAAGAGGATGAAATGAATCATTCAATTTAAATGAAGCAACAATATATATTTGTAACAATAGTATATTTTGTAGTCTTGGAATCTTAGATGAAAAATGAAATTTATTGTTAAAAATAATAAAAAACATAATTTTTCATCGAAATACAATGCAATCTCTAGTATCCGATAAAAGATCTACTATCTTCAATGGTTATTTCAATGGTTAAATATTTTAATGGTTAAACATTCCAAATGTTTATCCAAATCTTTTACAATTCAAACATTATATTTTGATATTTTATAATAATATTTTAATAGAAAAACAATTTAAAATTACTAATGCTATTGGTAATTTGGAATATTGAGGTATTTAAAAAAAAATTAGAATTAAATAATATTATCTAATTTATAACATCTTAAATAGTGAATGATTTAATTATTCTATTAATTGTATATTAAGTAATAATATGTATAAAAACTTTAATTTTAATATTTTTAATTTAATTTAAAATAAAACGTCAATTTCCAAAAATTTTTCAATAATTCAATTATTGAAATGAATTAAAATAATAATGAAAACTTTAAATTAAATTAAATCATTTAATATTTATTATATTATTATTTAATATTTATAATTTATATTATATGATTTCATATGAATTTTGTAAATATTTTGAGAACATAAAATATGACACGAGATTTTAGATTTCAATTTCAATCTTGCTAATTCGAAATACTAAAGATAAATAAATAATTTGGAATATAAAATATTCTACTAACTATGTTATTCATGATAACAAATATCGATTAATCAACTTACAAATAAAATGATATATATAATTTATAAAGCTATATTTAATTAAAATGAGAAAAAATTGATTAATTAAATGTATCGTAATAACGGACAGTTTATAGAAATTAAGACTGAAAATCAATATTTATTTAATATTATAATTCTTATTATATAATTCCTATTATGTTTTTATAAAAGATAATTTATTTTTAATAATTTTGAATACCGTTTCAAATTACCTATATTTTTTAAATATTATTTAGAATTAGAAATATAATAATTTATTAATTTCCCTATAATTTTATAGTTTTATTTATTTATAAATTATTTATGCAATAATTTTCTGTTAAGTCTGAAATAAAATTCTAAACATGTATTTTATCTATTAATTTAAATTTTATTAATGATGAAAATATAACTTTAGTTTATGAAATATTTATAGTATTAGAAAAATAATCTAGATTGTTTCAGAAACAAATAGAATATAATCAATATTCAACATATTAAAAAGTTTATATAATTTCAGTAAATAACTTGTAGAATCTATAATTAGAAATATTTATAAATAATTAAAATATTTATATTATATCATATGCTATTCTTTTGTAATTATTATTATATTAATCTTTTCAAAATAGTATGATAATCATGAGAAAAGTAATGTTTTTTACTATAATATTCTTTTAATTAAAAAATCATATCTCCCTATTATTATATTTTAAATACTATTAGAGATTCCATTCTAAATATCAGTTTTGCAAGATAGACATCCTATTCTTAAAACATGTACAAAATTTTTCTTTTACATTTAAAAACTACATTAAAAATTGTACATTAATTAATACATTGTAATTAATTAATAAATTAATTAATAAATTAAATTAATTAATAAAATTATAAAAATAAGTTGTGAATTTGAATAAATTTAATATAATATCACATATAACAATTATATTTAATCTATAAAAATAAATATAATTAAAATTTATTTCATTTAATTTACAAAATTAAAACTTTTTTTCTGATCAAATTTATTCTATTAATATTAAATACATATTATATAGCATGATATGAAAAGATGATCAAGAAAGAACTTTTAAACAACTTCTAAAACTTCTAAAAAAAAAAAAATATTGTAATATATCGAATATTGTAAAATACTTTTCTTTTGATTTGATTTTATTAGATTTTATTAAATTAAGTAGAGTTATTGCAGATAAATAGTGCTTAAAATTAAATATAAATTATATATATATATAATAATTTCGTATTTATACTTGTAAAAATTAAAACGAGGCAAACATTTATAAAATAAGCATATATATTCATATAAATTAATGAAATATTTAGCGAATACTGAAATTATTTAAAGTTATATACAAAAATTAAAATTAGAACGTTAAATATTAAAATTAAAAATTTATTAATAATTCCAAATGATATAATAAAAATATTTTCATAGATAATGAAATGTTAAGAAAATCAATGAAAATATCTTACATTAAGTTTTTTTAAATGTCATACAATTGATATTACTTTATACATTATTAAATTTATATTTATTGTGAGGCTAATATATTATTTATATAAATGAAAAAGAATAGAATTTATGTAATAATCCAAATTAATATAATATTCAAATATATTAAATATATTGTATGTATACGATTGATATAAAATAAATTCTTAAGAGAAAATGTTATAAATGAAAAATGTAAAATAAAATCTATTGTTTGTAAAAAGAAAGAAGAAAATATTTTAAATATAAAAATATTGTATTGAAAAATATATTAAATTTATTCTAGATTATTTTAATGTTACATAGCAAAGATATTAATTAATAATATGAATTGTGTAAATGTCAATAGATAAAATAAAAACATTTCATATAATATCATATAAAGTCATAACTATTTGTTTCATACTTGTTACTATGTTTGCACTACATAGTATCATTTTTTCATTTTATCATATAATGTATTATACTATATAACATGTAACAAATATTGAAGTATTGTAAAAAATAATTCTTTTTAAAAAATTTATATGTAATATTATATAATATAATTATAATATTATATAATATAAATTCATATATAATAATATCATATATAAAATATGGAAAAATTATAGATGAAAAACAAAATTGTATTTATTTTTATAATTACATTATAAAAATATAAAAAATAAAATATGATAAAAAATGTACTGATTTTCGTTTGAAAAAATTGTTCGAATCTATCCATGGGATACGTCTGAAATTAAAATTAAGATTTAAATCCCAATATTATTATTGCAAAAAATAATAAATATAATATAATAATAATACTTTGTAATAAACTATATGATTACAAACTTATAATGATAATTTTCCACTTTTTTTATGTATGTAAAAAATAAAAAGAAATAAAAATAAAGAATATTTTTTTAAAAAAAAGATTTTAATATTTCGAGCATATATATATAATATATATATATGATTTATTCCTGTATATGTATTTTATAATAGAATATATATATATATTAATGGAAAAAATGATTTTTTGGTGATTCGAGTGATATCTTAATTAACCAGATCATTATATATGATCTTGATCAGTCTCATTATTTGGCGTTTTCTGTTTACTAGTATCAAACATTTATTTGTTTCTTTCTTTCGAATATCTATTTCTATAATTGTATCTTTATATATTTACATACATATATTATTATAATATATTATAATATATATGTGTGTGTGTGTGTGTGTGTGTGTGTGTGTGTGTGTGTGTGTGTGTGT
>NW_006264090.1:76538-81083 GCF_000469605.1 Apis dorsata
TCATTAATATGTTCAATATTAATATATTTATTGAACTTTTAGAAAGTCAATTTTGAAGATCAGAACAAAAATTGATATACAAAAATGTAATTTGAATCTTATTTGTTATAATATGGATTTGAACGATTAATCAAAATAAATATTTTTTTTTATTATATGTATAATGAAATGCTTAAATATTATATTCTTATAAAACTTTGTTCATTAAGTTTTTTACATAAAAAAAAAGAAATGGATTTTTAAAATAATCATGACAAATAAATTAGTCACTAAAATATTTTATCTATTTGAAAAATTATGTATTTAAATAATTTATTAATTATGTTTTATTAAATAATTAGAATATAAATAGAATATAGATAGAATAGATAGAAAAAAATAGCAGCAATTTTAGATATTTTTAATTTTATTATTAATACAATTTTTATTTATTAATGTATATTTTTGCATATTTATGAAATTTATGAATTTTTAAATTTATTAAAAAAAATTAAATTAAATTTTTTTTCGAGATTAAATTATTTAAATATATAATTTATATTGAATAATAAAATATTGTGTAATTTTGTATAGTATTCAAATATAATATATAAAAATATACATAACAATTTTAAGAAAAGATTATATTTTTTTTTATTTATTTTTTTACCTTATCATTATTTTATATAAATAATATTTCAATCATTTTAAATAATATTGCTTAATTTCGAGTAAAATCCTATTATATTTATGAAAGAAAGGGATTCCACTGACAAAGAAGAAACGATTCAGTTAACGATTCACTTCTTTTATTTATCTCTAATCGATTCATTGAAATACACTTTGCATTCGAAGCAAATAAAAAGATTGATGTTCTCGAACGGAAGTCAATTTCCCACTTGTTCGATCGTGCCTGGAAATAAAATAGA
Source organism: Apis dorsata (assembly GCF_000469605.1). Lineage (NCBI taxonomy): Eukaryota > Metazoa > Arthropoda > Insecta > Hymenoptera > Apidae > Apis > Apis dorsata. The sequence continues at coordinate 77,447 of NW_006264090.1, forward strand.
TCACATACATGGAAGAAAAGAAAATCACTTTTAATCAGTTTAATTAAAAATGGTCTTCAATTACTTGATTGTAAAATTGATTTTATTTCATTGGATATGGAATTTAGTATTAAAATAATTGTAAGTTTTCAATATTCGTTATTTCATCATATTTCTTCATTGTAATAGTTTTTATGTTTAAAGAAATTAAAAAAAAAATAAAAAAAAATATGAAAAAATAATTATTTTATATAAAAAAATAAATTAGCTTTAATTGTAATGTATTATAGTTATGAGAAAATAAATTAATCATAATTATAATAATTTATATGCTAAAATAATTATTTTACATCCACCTTAATAAGATTTATAAACATCTTTCTCGAAACAACACAATTTCTATTTGCAAAATTTTTTGCAAAAAATTAAATAAAGTTAAAAAAATAATTGCATGGATCATTTAAAATGAGATATCCTGTAAATAAATATGATAAAGACGCTTCGTTCAAAGTCATTAATATTTGTATTATTCTTCTTATTATGTTTCGATACTACGTTTTCTAACGTAACTTTGTTTTATAACGTAATGTATTTATATAATATCTAACAAATATAGAAGTATTTATATAATAAAATAATAAAAATATTTGTTAAAAAATTATAAATATGATATAAGTATTGCACAATACAGCACAAAGTTGTATTTGTTTTTATATTTTTAGTATAATGAATCAAATGTGATTGTTATGAACATTTAGAAAATGTTCTGATCTTTGTACGGAATCTTTGTACGGATCTTTGATCGTTCGATCTATCCATGGGAATTAAGTCTGGAATCCAGATTTAAATTTTAATATTATTATTGCAATAAATAAGATATGTTATTATTCAATATGAAACTACAAATTTTTATACAAAATCAAATTTTTATGAACATGCTTAAAAAATAAAATTTAAATAGAGATTTGTTTTATTTCTCAAATATCAAAATGAGTATTATATTTAGAATGTTTTGCATCATATATATATATTTGTACATTTATATTTTGCATAAATATTCACAATTCATTACACATATTTATAATAGTTTATCGACGTTTTTCAATTATTTCAATAGTATTATTCATATGTCATTATTTTCTTATTGTAATTTTTGTTTGTGAAATTACTTTCTGTTAAAAAATTATTTTTTTTTATTCTATAAATTACAATTACCATGTACCATTATATATAATATTAAGATATACATATATTTATTTGTGCATTTATTATTATAATGTTTATTTTATATATTTATAATGTTCAATTAATAATTATGAATAAATAAATGAAAAAAATTAAAATTAATAATAAGAAAAATAATTTAATTGTAATTATCAATTATTAACAATTAAGTAATAAAGAATATTTTGAAAATTTCTGCGAATATCATTGAAAATGTAGAAAAATAACAAAACTTATCATTATGACACATTAAGAAATATTTACAAATATCAGAAATTGAATTTATGAATTAATGATTCAATTGAATATTAGTAATATTAATTATTAAAATATTAATAATATTAATTAATAAGCACATTTTACAATTCTAAATTTGACGTCAACCATATAAATATATTAACGTCAATCTGATATTTTATAAATTGAAAATAGAAAAAAATGTTAAAAACTATATATATATATATATATACATATATATATAATATATAAAACTATATATAATCGATAAATCAATTATTTTCTATTCTATTAGCATTTGATCTAAAAAGATATATAAATAATTGTCATTATATTGATGTAACATAATTGATGTAGAATATCGATTGAATTGCATTAGTCAATTACATATTACATTAAAAAATTTTTTTATTAAATAATGGAATCTTATACAATAAATAAATCTAAATTTAAAATACATGGCGTGTTAAAATTTTTCAAAAAATTATTTTCAGCATGCTTTATTTACGAGTTATTTACTGCGCGATTTTTCATATAGGTTTCTTCAAAAATGTAAAAAATGTATAAGTGGGAATAATTTTAATTATTTTAATTATTTTATGGATAACAAAATGAAGGCAATGATAAGAAAAAAGAATAAAAAATAATAAAGAATAATAAAGAATAAATAAAGAACATAATAAATATAATAAAATATAATATAAATAATATAAATAAAGAATAAATAAGAAATATAATATAAACAAAAAAATTTTTTAAAAAGTTACACAAAATAATATCCATAAGTTAATTCTTTATTACATTCTAGAAATATTAGAAAATTATGTTAAGAAATGCTATTTAAATATACATTTCTAATTAACAATAAAATTTTTCTTATTTGTTTACATTTTTTTTAAATAAAGAATTAATTAAATTATTGACTTATGTAAATTATTTAATTATTTTATCTTAAATCAATAGCGAAATATTATTTACTATAATGAAACGAAAAAGTCAAAATTGTACGATCATTTTCTATTAAAGATTTATTTTTAATTTTTTAGATTTTTGATGCAAAGAATAGTAAAATTAATTTTTGATATGCAATAAAGGTTTTAAAATTTTAATCTTATATTTTTAAACATATTTGATTTTTATTATATTATTAATATTATATTATTAATTAATTATTATTAATATTAATATTATATTATTAATATAATAAAAATANAAATTTTTTTATTTAAAAATTATTTTTATATAGTAAATATATTATTAAAATAAAAAGAAAAATTATATTAATATTGAATAAGAATTTATAAAATCGATGAAAATAATTATTTTTAAGTTATTTGTGATATTTCAAAAAATTTGTCAATCAAATTTAAATTTTAACAAGTTAAATATTATGGAAAACAATTTTTATTAAAATTATGAAAAAAATATCCTTCTTTTCTATGCTTCATTATTTACTTTTAATCATTTATTGCATGCATTTACATAAGAGAACAAAAATTAATTTACAATTCAATATTAAAGTAATTATATTTTTTTTGTGAATGTTATTTAATAATAATTAATGTCATGAATTACTTATTGCAATTGTACTTAGAAGAAGTTTAGCAGAAATATGTTAATTACTGATGCAATATGCAAATATAAAATATAAAATAAGTCTTTCTATATCAGCATATATTAATTTTATAAATAATAAAAAGTTTGAATTTTATATTACATATAATATTTTTATTGCATACATTTGACAATACGTTAATAATGATAAATTATTTTGTAATGTAATAATATTTGGACTTAAAATTAATCTCATTTTAATTAATATATTGTGTTAGAAACATAGATATATGAAATAGTATAAGAGAATAGCTATTTTTAATACATAATACAATAGTTTGTATAGTATATAGAAAATTATTTTAAAAACGATTTATTTTCAAATAATAAATGAAATAAAGAATAATATTATAATTAAATAATGAAATTTAAAAAAACATTATTTTTCATTCAAATAAGTTATTTATTTTATTATTTTAATAATCTTTAGTAATAATTTAATAAAATTATAAATATAATATATTATTATTATATAAAAAATTATCATTCAAATTTTTATTTAGATAAATTCCCAATCTCGAAGATCAATTAGAATAAAAAATTTTGATCAGAATTTTTTTATATGCAAAATTAAAAAGATAAA
>NW_006264090.1:81693-100396 GCF_000469605.1 Apis dorsata
GATATTAAAAAAAAACTGATACTAAAAATTATTGATTTCTTAGTTATAAAATATCAAATTTTCACTAATTCATAATAAAAATATTAATAAATATTTTAAATTATTTTAATTTATAATAATAAAAATGACAATATTTTAGACATTTTATTATTTATATTTTTTAATAATTTATTATTATTAAAAAAAAGTGCAAAATTTTTTTTGAAAAACTTTACAATAAGACAATTATAAAAATTTTTTCTCGTTAATTAAATAAATATTTCATAATCATGAAATTCTATTAATACGATATCCTTTTTTTCTCATTTCGTATCTTTAGATAACAATTCATGATATTTCAAATTTTACGATAAGACAAAGTGATAATTTTAAACATGATCAATCGTAAAAATGTTTACAAGTAAGAAAAAATAGTAGAAAATATTTTTCGGAGAAATTCAATTTCCAAGAAAGTTTCGGCTTCATCGCATTGTCGACGATTCAATTCATATCTGCAAATTCTTTTCTTTCTCTTTTTCTTTGCTCTTTTTTCTCTCTTTAGACTTGTTTCCATGAAACTTTCATAATGTAATGAATAACGTGTTACCGGCAGTTCCAATCCGAAAAGATCGTACGGTAAAAATTTTCTTCGATGATGCTATATTTTCTCAATTGTTTCAAAGTGAGAACAAGTCACTTCATTCGATTTCTAATTCTTACATTGAAACATTATTATTAATATTTTTGCAATGATAAGACATTGAAATAATAAATAATAGGAAGGCAATTTTATATCAATAATCGATTTTTCAAATATTGGACTGAAATGATCAAATTTGCAAATGTTATCATAAAATATCAGAAAAATTTTAAATAAATTAAAATAAATATATATTGAAATACTTATAATATTTATAAATATTTATAAATAAATAATAAATATTTAAAAATAAATATTATTTGTAAATATATGTTTTATTTAATATCTAAATTATAAATGAATATTGTAAATTCTATTTAACTATTGTAACTATTTATAATTTTTGTATTTTAAATTCGATGTAAATAAAATGTAGTTTAATTAAAATAAACGAACATGTAATATTATATTTTTATATTTTATAAATAAACAATAATATAAATAATATAATATAATATAATATAAATAAAAAAAAATAAATAATATAATATATATAATAATATAAATAAACAAATAAGATGTAATAAATAAGATGTAATAAGATATATAAATAATATAAATATACTTAAAAAAAAGTTTATTTATAAAATTTTATATGACTTATAAAAATAAAAATATTTATTTTAATTCAAATCTTGAAAAATTGAAATAAAATAAATTATATTCCTTTTTTTAAATTTTGTTTTATATTAATTTATGTACATTCTAAAATTTTGATCAAAATAAGTAAAAATTGACGACTTACAGCGATGTAAATATATTTTCTGGTGAAAATATGAAGTAATCAATGATTTTTAGAAAAAAATATTTTGTAAAAATAAATATTATTTTGTAATAAAATAACTGTAAAAAAAATCAAATATGGTATTTTTTTAATTTTTTTGATTAAAAATAATATATCTTTATGTTCTATTAGCTGTATATATAATCTAACATAATTTATATTGTAAATAAATATTTTAACAGAAATTGTTTGATGTAGAAAAAATCGTGATATTTAAAATTAAAAAATTTATAATAAAATAAAATTATATTTATTATTTTAAATTAATTGAAATTATTAGCATTCTTTATTTATTATATAAATATTAGTGATTTATAGAATTTTAACTTTATTAAAATTAACTTTATTAAAAACCAAAATTTTTTTTTCGATATATACATATATAAATTTATTTTTATATACCATTTAAGTGTAATCAACAATATTATTTCTGGAAGATATTAATAGAACAATCACTTGCACGTGTTATTAGAAATCAAAATAAATGAACAAAGATTACATACATTGATTGTTTCGATTAACGCGTATGCTTTTTCCTAGAATAAATTGACAGAATCTATTTGCATTACTATATTTTTCCTTTATTTTTTTTTTAAATACGTATATACATCAGTATAGGGAAAAATTGTTAAAAAAATAATAGATTTAATAAAAATCAAGGTTATTCAATCAGTAATAATTTTACGGACAGTCAAATAATCCAATTGTTTAACAAAACATCATGAATAGTTAAACTTATAATATATTATAATGATTTTATAACTTAATTGATTAAATTTCATTATTAGAAATATAGTACTTAATCTAATATTTAAATAATAATATATATATTTATATACATATGTTTATGTAATTTAATTATAAAATTGTATTTTTATATAAATTCAAACTTTGTTTTATTATTATTGTTATGTTTTATCATTAATTCTTTCATTGTTAATATCTATCGACTATATTTAGTGTTTGAATAACAAGTTAAAGTTTCTAATATTGATTAGGATACAATATAATAATTGTATTATTCAATATGAATTAATTTTATAATATAATATTTTATATAAATAATTATTATGATTTTTACAAAAACCTTAAATACAAATCCAATTAATATAATTCAATTATCTTTATTTTTTAATGAACACGAATTATTATAAAAACAATATGTATTTTTTTTGGCAAAAATAAGATATTATATGATAATTAAAAATAAAAACTTCAGATTAATTTTAAAAGACAAGAGAAAAGCTCCTGAATACGATAGTATGCATAATTACAATTATTTGTAATTAAAGTTATAAATGTTTAACAAATTTTAAAAAAATCGTTTTTAAAAAAAATTTTAAAAAATCATAGTTTTTAAGTATTTTTTAAGTTATTAAGTATTTTATTAGTATTTTTAAGTTAATTAAATTTAATAGTATTTTTAAGTTATTATTAAGTATTTTTTATTTTTATAAAAAATAAAAACTGTTTATTTGATACGAATTTGCTATATAATATCAAATTTTGTAAATATTTCTGAAAAAGAAATAATCAATGTTAAAATAGTTTTTAATTTTAATAAGTTGAAAATAACAGTAATATATGCAATGTTTTTCTTAATCTGCTGCAACTCATCATTGCCAATCGATTTATAGAATCGTTTAGAACGTTTATTTATTATTACTTTTATATGTAATATTTTTTTTTTTTTATAATTTTCTATTGTGTAATTTTTTTAAACTTATATTTAATTTATAATAAGTTTTAAATTTTCAATTAGCAAAAATTTTATATGTTTTTTAATTGAAAACATTTTTGTTTTCATCTTCGAATATTTGAAGAAAAGATTTAACTTTATAAATTATAACGATTTGAATTGATTTTAACTTTTTTTTTCTATTTTATTATAACATTTTATTTGTTTAAATAATTTAATAATGAAATTTAAAAAAATGCTTTTGATCAATAAAAATCATTAAATCTAAAATTTTTAAATGAAATTGTTTAAAATTGTTTGAAATTAATTTTAATTATAATTATATAATATAATAATAAAACCATATACACATATAACATTATTATAATATTAATTTTTATAATGTTTCAAAAATTCTAAAAATCATATATATTTATTATTATATATTATTGTAATTATTATATTGTAATATTATGTAGTATAATAAAGAATTAAAATTAAATATTTTTTTTACGAAATAGATTTTATAACGGTATTTGAAATCATTTGAATATATTTTATGTAATTCTTGCAAATAAATGTAAATTTTGAAATTATTTAAATATTTTTCATGTGAATAGTCATTTTTATTATTTTTATTATATGAAACTCATATTATTACTTAAAAAAAATTATATTAATTTTACTAGATTATTTATAGCAATATATCTATATATATACTTTTTGTGTTTGTTTAGTATTTAAAAATTTCAAAAATCATTTCAATCATTTTAAATATTAATTAATAACCTGTAAAACTGTACATTACATTTTATTTAAAGAGAAGTATACAGAAGTACACAGAAGTTGAAAAATATTCAATAATATTATATACATAGATATAAGATCTAATGATAATTATTATAAATTTTGTAATGTAAACAGATTGTTAACTCTAATCTCGAGTTATGATATGTAATAATAAAACTTCAAGTATATAGTAATAAAATATTAAAATAATTTATTAAAAGTTCGTTATTAATAAGTTTTATTGTAAGACGATTAAAAGTTAAGTTCATATGCCAATAAAAATTTATGTTTATCACTAAATTCACAATGTTAAATTCGAAGCTACAAATTCAGGAAATTTTAAGAGGTAAAAAGTTCTAAGTTTACAAGAATTCTTTGAAAAGGTTCTGAGATTCAAACAATTCTAAAGCTGAAAGAATTCTAAGGTTCTAAAAATTCTAATATTTAAAAAATCCTCTCAAAACACTTGTACTCTCTAAATCCTTTCCATGCTCATCTCGTGAGGATGGGATAAATAAGCAACCAATAATATAGACGCGTCCTGATTGAGTGACACTCCAAAACTAAGAAAACTTCTTAGAATGAGACTACGATAGCTATCCACAAATTCGTTTTCCAAGAATCTAATCTTCGAATATTTTTAATAATTTTTCTTAAATACAATAAGTAAGTAGTAATTGTCGCTCAGATTAACTGGAAAATATCATTTCAAATCCTAAAATCACGTTGATGTCAAATTATTTCTAATATACAAAGCAAAAGGCCAAATTCTTCTCTCAAAAAGCATTGTCCTCGTAGCATTACTCTCTCACCTGCATTATCCTGTTCAATATCTGAACACAGATGATATTTGACGAATGAATTGAAAATTGAAAATATTTGATGAAAAATCATATATTAAAAATATAAAATATTTATAAAACTGGATATTTTTGAAATCAACTATATGTATATTGTATGAAGAATTTTCTAGAATATAAATCATTTGTTAGGACTGTGTTCGCAGCAAAAAAAAAAAAAAAATGATGATGAAATGAATGATTTTTCGTTTTTCGTTTTTCGTTTTTCTATCGATTTTTAATCAATTTGAATTGAATAAATTTAATCACTCATGTAGGATGGAATAGTTTATATTTTAAAACACAAGAAATCTTAGGAAAAAACGAATTTAAACGAAAAATAATTTTAATAGTATGATAGCTAATTCAAAAATTATCGTAAATAAAAAATAAATCATATATATATTTAATTTATTTTTATTTATAAAAAAATAAATTCTAATAATATTGTATATATTAAATAAATGTTATATGAAATAACTAATTTTACTTGTAAATTTTGCTTTTCAATAAACAAAATATATGGAATTTGTTGACTCAAACTTCGATTAATATTATTTTCAATTATAAGTAAAACTCTTATATTAATTCGATCACATATCTGCAATATTTTAATAATAAAAAAAAATCAAATATCGAGGATATATTTTAAAGACAATTTAATTTTTTATAAAAATAATCAATTTATTAAAAACTATATTAAATCTTTATTTCGTTTATATATTATATGTATATATATTTTAAATTCTTTAATAACTTTTTATTAATAATTTGTAAATAAAATGAAAAAGAAAATTTTTGTAAAGAAAAAAGTTATTTGAAATTACTTTAGTTAAACTGAATTACTATATTTTTGAAATGCATTCTAAATATATATGTATATAGAATGTTAATATATATATGTATATAGAATATTTTTAATCGATGGATTCTAGAAAAAAAAATAATCACAAAAGTTAATATACAAAAATGTCGGTTAAAACTTATTTATTAAACAATTTAAGATACGAAATGGAAACAGAGAAAAGCTATTCTATCTCTGTTATCTCACTTTATCTTTCACTCGCTTCATTTAATTAAATTTAAATTACTTATAATTTAATAAATAAATCTCAATTTATTAGATTAACATTTTTGTAAATTTGTGTACGTTTTTGCCTCTTTATTGATTCTCTAATGATATCTCATGAATAAATTACATCATGTACGTATATATGTATTCCGAGAAAAATATCGCAATATATTATAACTACAGAAATGTAATTCGCAGTTTCCAGAAGTAAAACATTTGAGATGTATCTTAGTTCTATGGTCTTCGCAGTTTTCTTAAGTTAACATAACTTTTCTTTAGAAGCAAGAGTTTATGTGACGATGATTCATCGCCATCTTTTGCTACATTACGTTTCGCTACACGTGTCATTGCGAAATTTTTTTTTTACTATGTATATGAACAATATTTTCTTTTTTTTTTTATTTCATTGAATCAATTTCATTTATAGGAATTAAGAATCTTTGATTAAATTTGTGATTCATATACATTTTTTTACATTTAACAAATGATTTGAAATAATAATGTAGTAAATAAAAATGTAATAATTGTGGTAATACATTTATTTAGTTTATTTTTGTTTTTTTATTCATACTATAATTTTTGTTTTTTTATTCATACTATAATTATTTAGTTATTTATCATTTAACTATTATATTGTCGTTGACTAGATTTATTTTATTTAAAATGGCACGTATCATTAAGAATGACTATGAATATTCAATTAAATTGTAATTTTATGCTACAGAATAACTATTTATAATTCAATATGTAATCTTCTATGAAAAAAAAAATTATTATTTTTTGTAACTATTTTTTATCAATAAATTAGCTAATTGCTTTATATTGTATTGTGCGAAGAAATTATACATAAATTTTTATGAAAATTTATTTTTTCTTTATTGAACATTTGTTTTCTACTTTGTATAAAAATTGTATGAAAATTTAATATTTGTATTTATAATAATATATCAATATTTTTTATGAATTTTTAATACAATATTCAACACAACTTGATATTATTTGATATAAACTTAATATAAATATTTATAAACATATATTATTTTTTATAAACATTATAAACATAAAAAAAATAATAAATAAAAAATTTTATTTTTAATATTAATAATATAATTATTTTATGCTTGAAAAATATTTGAATACAATAAAATTGCATAATAAATAAAAATAATTAAATAATAAATTTTTTCTTTTTTAAGAGAAATGATAAAGATATGTTAAATTGATATCACTTCATAGCTATGCAAAAAGTCATATCAATAATTGAAGATTAATGCTTTCGAAAATTACAAAATTTTGCTATTTTAAAAAATAATTTTTTCATAAATAATTAACTTGATTAAAAATAAAACTTTCTCTGGATTCCTAATTTATTAAATTTTTTAAATATTATTATTCATATTATAAAATACTAACAATAGAAAAAAAAATACTTAAAGTTTCTATTAAAAAACAAAAATATATTACATATATTCACGAATTATAATGTAATTTGAAAAATCAAAAGTTTAAAAAAAAAGGAAATAAAAATTATGTTAAAGTTTCATTTCAACATTAATAATTTTTAATTTTTATTATGATATTATGACATCAAATTCTCATTATAAATACTCATAAATATTCTTAAAAAATTATTTATTAATTATAATAATAATATTGATGAATAAACAAATTACATAAATTTTAATTATAAATAATTTTTTAATAATTTTATATAAAATTTTACAATTTTACATAAAATTAAAAAAGTAATTTGTATTTAACTCGTAAATTGTAAAATTTATTTTTTTGATCATTATTTTGTATAAAAAATATTTATTATTAATACAATTAACTCATAAATTGTAAAAATTTACTAATTATATTAATTTAATTCATTAAAAATTCCCATTATTTTGATTATTATTAAAAAATTTTTATGTATTATATAGAAATAATAATATTCATCGTTTTTCATTCATTTCAAAAGAGTGTCAATACTATTAGACTTCTTAAAAATATATGTAAAGAAAAGATTATCTATTATGTTGATATCTTTGGTATATTAAATATACTGTGTGTACATTGTAATAAATTTCTAAGAAAAACTACATCACGAGTCAGAAAATTCTGCTCTCGTAATCATTGCAATTGTTCACATTTATAACACTGACGTTAAGTTATATTATTTCGCATTACTATATTTTTTGATGAATCAATTTTTTTTTAATTATTTCAAAATTTCAATTATTCTTATGTACAATCTATTACATCTCATATATTACATATAATAGAAAATTAAAATACAATTAAAGTAATGTTTGTAATAATAATAAATGAATTTTATTAAGATTTGGAAATTAATAATTAGAAATATAATTTATTATTTTTTTATGAAATAAAAATGAATCATAAAAAATTACTAGTAGAAATTTACTAAATTTACTAATGATTTTAAATATTAATTATTGAATTTAAATATTGCTATTTGTATGAATAATCATTCTGTAAATTCAAAAAAATTTTATTTAAATATTTGATAACTTAAAATAAAAAAATTTGATAAATAAAAATCAAAAAAAAAAAATAATAATAAAAATAATAAAAAAAAATAAAATAAAATAATAATTCCATGAAGATTATATACAACAATATGTAAAATTACATAAACTTTTAAATGTTAACTTTATTGCCTTATAAATTTTTAATACTATATATAGTTATAATGATTATACAAAATAAATAAAAATAAAAAGTAAAATCAATATTTTTATATACAATATTTTGTAATTAAATTATATTTTATTAAAAAAAATTTGAACAATAATATAGATAAAAGAGAAAGTAAAATAAAGTTAATTTATAATATAGAGATATTTTCTTCATTAAAAATTATAGAATTTAAATAAATATTTATTACTTATATAAAATCAATTTTTATAATATGATGCATAGCTATAGCGTTCAAGTTACGTATTTTATTGTAATTTAAAAAACTGAAAATTTTTTATGTAAACGAAAAAAATGAGATAGGATAAAAATTAAAAAACGTTTCTAATTTTGTTGTGTATTAACAATTAAAAATCAACAAAAATATTTTTGAATGCGAGTAAATCTTCCTACATAAATGAATATAAGATAACTTAATTATCATGATCTTCAAATTATATTTACTCTTCGATAATTTTTTTCTAGAATTTATATAGAATAATAATATCATTTATTATTGAATTTGAATATTACTTCTTTATGAAATTTTCTTTTGTATCCATTTGTATAGAGAAATTTTATAACAGTATTTATTTCAATTTTTAATTATAAATAACTAAAAAATAAAACTGAAAATGTAATTTTTTTTATTTTTTATGAAGGATCATCTCTTAAAATTTTAAATATTTATAGTTGAATAATTTTTATATTTGGAATGTATTTTTTGAGGATATTCTGATATGAATTAGTTTTGAATTTAGAAAATTTAAAAGATGTTCTATTTTTATTTTTTTTCATAAACCTATCTGAATTTAAGTAAATTCACATATTCAAGAATGAAAGCAATTGTTATAAAGGCCGAAATGTGAATATAAAAAGAGATGAAAAATTTCCTTTAAAAAATTTATTATTTAATTCAGTTTTATTGTATGTGTGTATTATATTTCTTGTTTTTTCATAAATTTCAAAAAATTTAAGTCAAAATATTTTCTAAGTATTTTTTTATTATTAGAAATAATTTAACAGCATACGAGAATAACAATATATATTGATTAATGTATTAAAAATATACATGGTTCTATTTAAAAAATAAAATTGTTGATTTTGTCTACAAAAATTTTAATTATTATATATCGAATAAACCTCGAAATTATCAAACCTTTTTGAAATATTTTTCAATATAAACAATAGTTTAAAAAATACTTTAATTTCTAAGATGATTTATCTTCTCTATTAGTTGTACTTATTTGCAATATTAATGGAAATATTATATTATATTATTTATTTTATATGACAATAATAATATAATGGAATATTTTATATGACAGTTATATAAAGTGTCTCTAAAATTATAATACAAATGATCGAATGATGATCCTATATATCCTATATAAAAATCGAAAAAATATATATCCTATATATATAAAAATCGAAAAAAAGAATATTTTTTCATTTCATTTTCAACTATCTAAATCAAAATTTTTAAAAATTAAAAAATTTTTTAAATTCAAATAAAATTAGCTAATTCCTTATTGAATACAAATGAATATTAATGGATAATAATGTAATGGATAATAAAAATTTATATGTAGAAATAAGCAAAAAATATAGAATAAAATTTTATAAATTATGTATCTATGTTTCTTTAAAAATCGAGATTGAATATTGAATTTTTAAATTTAATTTTATAGAAAGCTTATTTGAAATAAAAAAATAATTTTTAGATGAAAAAAATTTATTCAATATTTTTTACTTATTTTTACATATAGAATTATTTTATCGATAATTCATTCATATTTAATTGGAAATCAATTTTGTACGTAAAAATTTTTCTAGTTTATTTTATTTGAAAAGTTAAAAAAATATTATTTTTTTTTTTTTTTATTTATTTTTGCATGTAAAACCATTATTCGACTACTTATATCACAATTTCGGAGACCGTATTCTGTATTTATACAACACAGATATATTTACAAAAATTTTCTATGATACATGTTCAAATTAATGAATCACCTTTAGATACTATACACATATTTATTATTTTTTTTATTTCCAGTAATTCGCAGATGAGATAATGTAAATACCTCGATTTGCTTCAATGACTAGATACAATATTTGTTTATTTCCATGAAACATGAATCTCAAATACAAACATGGTAAAGAAAAAAATTAATTTGCATAACAATATTCCTAAAATGTCCGCTTATAATAGTAATCATTCATATACAAATCATTTTCGAAACAATTTTTGTAATAACATCGTAACTCTTCGTTTCATCCATCATTTCCGATTCCACTACAATTCACGTCTTCATATGTGAAAGCTTTGGCAACGAGAAATATTTTATGACGTAATATTGCGTTCGCCAAGCAAGTGTTCCAACTTTTTCTCTTTTTTTTTTCCCTCCCCACTCACCGATTGACGTCATTATTTTATGAAATCCCGTTTGTTGCACCTTGGCTTGGCACAATCGTTCACTCCGCTCTCAATTTACTCCACTCTCATGCAACCATGCCGGAAATGTACGCGTAACATTTGGTGCAACAAAGGACGGCGGATTTCTGGCAGAATGACAAACGTGCAACCGTTAGTGCGTCGTAGTAGTCCATGGACTTGGTTGGCATTTCGTTTCGTTTCATTTCGTTTCGTTTCTGCGAAACAGTTCGAGTTGAAATCGTCAGTGAAATACAGCTGAGCGTTTCATAAAATATGAATATAACCACGGGCAGGAATTTAGCGGACTGAAATCGTGAAAGAAAAGGATTTATGTGTAAATATTTGTTTAGGCGACCTTGATTCTTGAATTGATGTTACTTTTTCGGTCATTTTTTCTTGTTCTCATTTTCTGTGATTGATTTCGTTGAAAAAAATTAATTAATACGAGTGAAATTAATTATTTAGTATCAGAAATTGAATTTAACTTAAGTAATATATCATAATCGTTGAAAATATATAGTATAGAATATATTTCTGTGAATATTTTAAAAACTAAGGTTGAGCGATAGTTAATATATTTGTAAAATATTTGCAAGTTTATATCGTGGATATGAAAATCGATATTGTTTCGCAAAATAAATACAAAACTTGGTATACAAAAATGTCGAATGAGGATTATTTATTAAATTATTTATATAAACAATTTAAGTTTGCGTTAGATGAGATGAGAAATAAAAATAAATATGGTAGTATGATAAAGATAGAACTGTCTTGATCTGTTTCTTAGTTTATCTGATGCAAATTGGTTGTAATTTAATAAATAAATCTTAACTGAAATTTTTGTATTGCAACTTTTGTGTTTGTTTTAATTTTTAGAATCGCCTTCTTAAAAAAATTATTCCACGAATATATTATATTATATATATAGAATATGATTTTTAACTTCTTTCTATATATATATACATATGTGTTCCTAAAATACATTTCAAAATCATTAAAATTATTGAAATCAATATATTTTTGTAAATAATTATTTAAAATTTTATGGATTTAAATAAAAATTTCCATATTAAAAAATCTTTTTATTAATTATATGAATCAATCAATTTATATATAAATTTTTTTATTATTTTCCTATGTTCAATTATATATATTGTATTATATACAATTATATACAATTATATACAATAAAAAAATTCATAATTTTTTATAAATATTATTTTTTAAATAAAAAAAAATTCTTAATAAATAAATAAATATCTTAATAATATTTTTAATTTAAAATTCTTTAAAAAAATTAATATTTTTAATATTATAAATTTTTTGTTTCGATTAAAAAGAATGATGCTTCAGAATTCTCTAATGTTTAATAAAAATATCAAATATATATAAATGGAAGAAAATCTAAAACTAAAAAAAAAATGGCAATTTATTGTTTATATCTAATTTATTATTAATTAAATTTATTATTAACAATTTTTAAAACTTGCAATTCACTTTAATTAAAATAGAAATTTGTTTAAAATAATTAAAAAAATTAAATAAATATTAAATAATACTTCTTTCTATTCATGTTTATAAGAAATTTGTTTCTTTGGCAAGAAGAATCTGGCAAGTATCTATTTATCCTAAAAATTAGAAATGTTTTTTTTTTATCATTTTGATATAAGTAAATCTTACTTTATTAATTTTCCTCATATAAAAAATAAAAAATTATACTTTTATCGTTATTTATTTAATAATATACAATATATATAATACATAATACATATACAAATATATATATAATATTCATAGGTTACAAGGATACAATCATTATCTAAAATGGACTACTTGGTGCTTAACCTTAAAATAGCATATTTCGTTTTTTATTACTCTAATAGGATCATTATTCATTTTTGTTACTGGATATTTAAACTTTTGGAAATATATAGTTTGTTTTTAAACACCATTCGTATAGCTAATCAATTTTTTATATAATATAAGCTTGCAAAAGATACGAATCGAATTTAAAAAACCTAATATATTATTTGATAGAATAAATAAACAACATATCATTAAAAGATTAACTTCATAAGAACTAAATATTCTATAGTTTATAAGCAACTGGATAGAATAATGATCTAATTCGATATATCTGTCTTTATTTATCTAATAGATATTTTTTTTTAGATTTAGAAAAACTTCAAAAAGGACTTTTCTTTTTTGTTAATTGTTAAACAAAATTTATCTATAAATTTATCTATAAATCTTATCTTTCTATACCAGGAATTTAGCATTAAAATCCAGCTTTTAGTCACTTACCTACTAATAAAATATTACCAACTAATAAAATATCATATATATATATGTGATTTATATAATATTTTGTGAAATCATGAATAAGAGAGTACATTTAAAACATTAAAATAGTTTATTTTAAATTCCATTTATATAAATAGTTATGGAAAGCAAATAATTTATATAATTAGATTAATATACCAGGTGTTAATATATTCATGGAACACTTTTGGAGGATCGATTCTGAAAATATTAGTTAAAACTTATTTATTAAAAATTGAAAGCAATTTAAATTTGTCTTAAATGAAGCGAAATAAAAACAGAGTGATGGCAATGTGATAGAAATTAAACTATGTTATTCTATTTTCCTATTTATCTGATAAAAACTTAAATTGTTTATAATTTAATAAATAAATCTCGATTAATATTTTTCTATATTAATTTTCTTTTTTATTTTGATGTCTAGAATCGACTATTCAAAAATGTTCCATAAATATATTAATATTCAATATAATAGAAAATCATTGTACTAATTTTCTTTATTATTTCTAATTTTTTTTTTTTTTTTTGAATAATCGAAATTAAATTTAAATTAAATTCAAAAAGAAAATTCAACCATTTACTCTTTGCATTATGCATTAACTTATTATGTTACATTTTCATTTTTTTTTGTAATAAATGCTCATATAATTAGGATGATTCAATCAATATTTCAGATGATGTATAAAAGCTCAATTAAAATTTAATTATTAATTATTAACGAAAATTTTATTCAATGATAAATGAAATTCAGATATATTCTGTTGTGTCTATTATATTAAATTTTTCCTCTGTATTTCGCAAATAAAAATTTTAATCAAAAATAATTTGTGATATAATAGTTATAATAGTTATAAATTATTTGAAATAATAAATGATAAATGAAATAATGAACAATAATATTATTTATTTACATTTTAGAAAATAAAAAAAAATTGATTGTAAATTTAAATTAAAAAACTATATATATTATATTTCATTCATTGTTTCCCATTCATTTTGAATATAAAATACAATAAACTAATACATATTCTTTCTTGTTTATATATATTTATATTTGTTTTAATGTCTATGATTAATATATTTTGATATACTTTTAGAACTTTTGGCATTGATACAAATATTATATGTTATATTACAATGAAATTTAAATATGTACTATAGTAAAACAATTTCTATATTAATATAGAATTGATTTTTAATTATCTTGAAATCTAAACAAGCAATTAGAAATGATAAAGTTATTATTATTCTTCTTTTGAAGATGTATGTTATAATAACATAAAAATAAATAATAACGCAAAAATGAAATATAATACATAGAATAGACTGGAGTTAATATATTGTCAATTTTTTAAATTTTTATTTAAATTAATTACTTTAAATTAATTACTTAACAATAAATTTATGAGAATATTTATAATTTCAATGATAAATATTATTAAAAATTCTGTAATAAAAAATGTAATTATTATATATTTTTTATTTAATAAATAATTTAATAAAAAGTAAGAATGTTTTATCACTGACATTTCGTTTGTTGAATGTTTTAAATTTTTTGACAAGAATTATAAAGAAATTATATGAAATACAAATGTGAAACATCATTTTTGAAATTATAACAAAATAAATATTTTAGATTTTTAGTTGGAATAAATAAATTAATAGTTAAAATTTATTTTAAAAATTAATTTCTTTAATTTATTATTTATTAAAAAAAATATATAATATAAATATATTAATACTATAAATATATAATATTAATATTAATATATTAATATTTATATATTAATATAAATTATATTAATAAAAATATATAATACATAATATAAATATTATGTATTAAAAAAAATATAAATTATACAAAAATAAGTTAATTAAGGATATAGTAAGTTAAACAATAAAAATAAATTTTAATTAGACAAACATGAATATTTCTTCGAAAATATTAATCAAAAAATGAAAGTAAAAAATTGATTAAATATATATACATATTTTGTTTTTTTTGATAATTTTCAGTAAAAAATTACATATTAATTAAATGATATTGATCAAAATATAAAATACTACAAAAAAACACTATTAATGATTCAAAATGATTCAACTGTTTACAACATATAAACATTTGTTTATTTCAAAATTTTATATGAATAGATGTCATACGTAAAATTGCAATCAACATTTTTCTTTGCTAAAATAAACATTTATTACAAGTTATTTTTATATTGAAGACCATTTATTTCATGGTAAATCAATTTCTATCTAAACGTTTAATAATTAAATCTTATTATGTCATAATAGATAATTTATATGCGGAAAACAGATATTTTACATATAGATATAAATAAGAAAAAAAAACTGTAAAGAATAACGTTAATATAATTGTATATGTTATTACATAAGGAAATTATTTTTTAACAATTTTCTTAGCAAATTTTAAATAATTTTTAAAATAAAAATTCTGTTACAAAAATGCTTATATTTCGAAAAAAGTTCTCGGATTTAGACAAATATTATTTGAAATTGAAATAAGAAATCATTTGTTTCGAAGCATTATTTTCATAAATGTTACTTAAAAACATAAATATCATAAATTCATTTGAAATAATAGCAATATTAAATAATAATATTGTACAAATAATAACAAATTATCGAGTAACA
Source organism: Apis dorsata (assembly GCF_000469605.1). Taxonomy (NCBI): domain Eukaryota; kingdom Metazoa; phylum Arthropoda; class Insecta; order Hymenoptera; family Apidae; genus Apis; species Apis dorsata. Next base: position 97,637 of record NW_006264090.1, read on the forward strand.
AACATAAATATAAAATAGATTCTAATAACTTTCTTTTAATTAAATTAAATTCTTTTTATTAAAAGACTTTATTAGAAGACTTTTATTTGTAGATTTATGAAATAATATTATTTAAAATATTATAATAATTAATTAACAATTAGGTAGTGAATGATCACAAATCACTTTTAATCTGTATTATAATATATTGATAAATTCATATGAATTAAATATAGAAGATTTTATTATCTTTAACATATACATTCGAAAAATATTTTCACATAATTATTAATTTTACATATTAAATTATTACAATAATTAAATTATAATATAATATAAACTATAATAAATTATTATTTAATTTTATAATATATAATTATATATTTTTAAAATATATCTCAATTGATCTAATATCGTCTACGTTGGTAGACTATTAAATAAGTTACGTTTTAATTAGTTTCATAATTATTTTAAATAATTACATATTACTTAAAATAATATTTCAAATAATTTCAAATACGATTTCAAATTTCAAACTCACGTTTACTTTTTCCATATTTAAATAAAATAAGATGCTTATTTTTGAAGCAATATATATATTTTTAACCTTTTAAAAATAGATTTTATGTAATTAAAATAAACATTTATTAATTTATATTCAATAGAATAATTTATCAGTAGAAATATACACGTGTCACTTCTATCTATTTTAGTTTTAAATTTTTCTTCGTGGAAATAAAAAACTCGGTAATTCCTATTATAATTACATTGAAATTACGTTTAAAAGATAAAGCATCATGGATTAGCGGATTTTCCTCAATCGTTAAACTGAAATCACATCAAAAAGAATCAAAGAAGAAAAAAAAAGTATAATGAATAATGGTAAATACGTATATACCGGGCTTTCCAAACTCGTAGCGCTCCTAATTGCTTATTTCAATCCTTCCCGATGTATCTGTTCGGTGCACAAGGCCTTTTGTTGCCCACGCAGCTGAAACTGCTGAATTTTGGCGATCTTCCAAATCACGATTCCACTCACGCATCACCCCGAAATCCTGTCCTCGGGATCTATTTTAATCGACCTACAGAGTTATCGATTAATCATTGCCGTATCTGAGTATCTCATATCTTATTATATATATATATATAAAATCAATATAATATATAATAATATAATATAAAATATATATAAAATCAAAAGAAGATAAAATTTTCGCTATTGTCTAATTTTTAACCAATGATGTGACTTTTTTTTTTACAAAGATTCTTCCCTTGATTTTTTTTGTTATTTGATTTGAAACATATTTGTAGAAATAACTAATGATTAATGAAAAATAACGACATATTTATTATTTGCCAAATATTTATATAGTCATTTTGTAAAATCAATATATAATAGTTTGATGTTATTAAATTGAGATTCTATAAAAAAAATTAAAAAATAGATAATATTCAATTATATTTTATTAGTGAACTTCGATTTTATGTTTTATAATATTTACATATAATATTTTTTCGATAAAAAATTTCAAATTTTTGCAATATTTTTAGACTATAGAGAAGAAAATATTATTTTTCTATAGAGAAGAAAATATATTTATCACTTGATTTATGTTTTATCTATAATATCTATATATAATTTTTTCTATTTTTTTTTATAAATATAAAATATTTATAAAATATTAAAAAATAAAAATAAGATAAAAAATATTTATATTCAATACACTTTCTCCAATATATGTTATTTGGATTTATTTGTTCAAACTTGATCAGTAGCACGTATTACCATCGCAGAGCGCTCTGATTGGCTAGTATTTTTTATTAATAATTCAAAAACAATGTTAACAAAGTCAAAATAAAAGTTTTAATAAAGAAAAATATTGTTTCTTTTTCAGCAATTGCCAATTAAACAATATTTTTGGAACATCTTGTAAGATGAAAGATAACTTAAAAAATTATTTTTTGTAGATTTTTTTTTTAAATATTTTGTTAAGTATTATTTTGAGCAATTTTTCTCTGTGCAAATTTATCTAATAATCAATTAATTTTTGAATTACATATAAAAATATTTTATACGCTTTATATTCTGACATAGACAGTTGTCTTACGATGAGTTTTTATTTAATCCAATTGATTAAAGCATAATATGTTCCAGATTATCTTTCAGTAATAATATTTAAATTAAGCTAAGAATATCATCGTTTACAACTTTAGCTTTTCGACAAGTTTTTGGCATCATTCAATAATTATTAGAAATATACATATTTAATAGAATTTTCCTACCTCTATTTTATTATGCCATTAAATTAATATTAATATTATTGAAGACATTCAAATAATAATAATAAATAATTCAATTCTAAACTATTTAATAGGAAGTATTGAATTATATTATTTTTTTAATTATTTAATACCAAAATTCAAATCAAATCAAAAATCATTAGAAAATATATTTAATCTACAATTGAAGAATTATAAATGCAATAAAATATCGATTATTTGAAATTTGATTATTTGAATATAAGATGATTATTAAATTAGCGTATCTAATAATTTTTAGATTTTTTTTATATGATGAATGATAAGTATCATCATATAAAATATATTAATAGATTTAATTCTAGAAATTAAAAGAGACACAAAAGTGATATACAAAAATATCAATTGAAGCTTATTTATTAAATTATAAGCAATTTAAATTTCTCTTAGATAAAATGAAAAAATAAAGTGAGATAAATTTTTAAAATAAATATAAATATAGAAAAATATATATATATATAT
>NW_006264090.1:101001-102235 GCF_000469605.1 Apis dorsata
TCTAAAAAATCAAAGAAATAATAAAAATAAATAAAAACTAATATTGATTAAAATATATTATTATAATAAAATATTACTTCTAGAGTTTAATAATATCTTATTTTATTAATAATATTTTGATATTTATGTATAATTATTGATAGATTGATATTGATTTTTTATGTTGGAATATTTGAAATGGATATTAATTCATAAATCAAAATTAATAGAGTTGATATATTTATTCAATAATTTAGAAAAATGTTTATAACAATTTTCTGAGAAAAATTTTTTGCGATAATCTATTATCATATTATCAAGTTTAAAATTCAGCATTCAAAATCTAAATATTTTGATTATTATGTAATTACTTAAATAAATCATTATTTCAAAAAATGATTTTAAAATAATGTAATGAAAATTCCTTAAAATAATATTTAAGAAATAATTTTTTGAATTGACATAAATATTTAATATGAAAAATAAATAAATGTATTTGCAATTAAATTATTTATTTAACATTTCACGAAATAAACTTAAAATTATTTGAAATAAATATCCAATTCTATGAAATAGCAAATATTATTACCAGTTAGCATCATATTTTTTTTTCTCGAAATGATAAAATAAGATGTTTTTACATATGTTGGTCCTTCTGATCATGCTATAAGTCATGCTATCCGTTATAAGAAGAATTAATGAATTTTTATTATCCAGATATTCATATTTAATTTGTTCCAGGATGTTAAAATTTTTAATAGAAAATCTTATAATTCTAAGTATTATATATGATGAATCTTTATCATACTGTTTCATAACGAAAAACGATAACTTTTTAATTGCATAAAATCAGTTTCTAGAAAAATTAATATTATTTTTTGTCTTTCTTTAAAGTTAACGTTTTTTTTGGAAGTCATAAGATTACATCGTTTCAATTATTTTATATCAGTAAGAAATTCAACTTCAAACTTTAAAAATTCAATATAATTATTAAAATGCTAATATAATATATTATAATAATTTCATGAATATTTTCGATAAGATATAACATAATCAGAATTCTGAAACATTTATCAAAAAGATATGAAATTAAATTGAATATTTCTTAAGCGTTATAAATTCTAATTCAAACCTACTTTAAACTTTCTTCAAATTCTTAAAAAGATATATAATATTTAAATTTATAATGTTAAAAATACTTTTGTATTTTTGAAATCGAATAATATTTTGATATATATATATATATATATATATA
>NW_006264090.1:102289-103593 GCF_000469605.1 Apis dorsata
TATGTAATTATCAATATTATTTGGTTAAACAAAATTGTATATAATATAAAATAATAATATAAAATGAGATAAAAAAAAAATTTTAATAAGTTAAATAAAAATAGATATTTATGAAATAGTTTCAATTATTTTTAGAAATTTATAATGCATTATTGTATATCTAATTTTATATAAAACATGAAACAATCGTTCTTTCTCTGAGATAAATCTGTGAATATATTAGAATAATATGAATAATGTTTATATTATACTATAATACACACACACACACACACACACACACACACACACACATGTATATATATATATATATATATATGTATATATATATATCCTTATATGTACTATTATAATATTATATTATATTATATTACTATTATAATATTATTACTATAACTATACTGAACTATATATGAATACTATCACTAATATTATTATAATATAAATACTATTATAATATTATAACTTCATATATAATATAATATATATTATATACTTCTAATATATATTATACTTTTAATAAATAAAATATTTAAGAAACAAATTACATTTCAAATCAGTTCACAATGTTGCTTTGACAATTTTTAAAAAAATAATATATATATATGTATATGAGATGAGATTTGTTATTTCCAATTCCAATTTCCAATAGTATTTGAAATAATAATTATAATAAATTTATAATAAAAATATTTGCATAAACTTTTTTTTTAATTATATTATTTATGATTAATTTGAAAAAATGTTTTGCTTTTATAGTGATTAATAATTAAAAATATTATCTGATACTATTTGATTTAATAAATATAAAGTATTTTTTGAATATATAAACTTCGAATAACTAAATATTTTCTTCATATATATATATAATAAATGCGATAAAATATTTGAATATTATTTTCATAAAATTTTACAAAATTTTAAAGAAACTAAAATTGCAGCTTAATATTCGTATTTGTAAAATAAGTAAAAGTATTTCAAAAATTTAATTATTAATATTCAAAAAATATAAAAAGAAATTCATTCTTTAAAATATTATATTTTTTTTATACATATTATACAAATTCTATACATATATATTCTATATTATATACACATATATTCTATATTATATAAATTCTTTTATAATGTATTTTATATAAATATTCTATTTTTTTTATATATTTTTTTCAATAAATATCAATTATAAAAAATAATATTTGATATAATCACTGTAATAGAGACATAAAATATTAAAAATAATTATTTTTAGTATCTCTTAAAAAATTATCATTTTAATTAATATTTTAATTTAAATTTTAAAT
>NW_006264090.1:103933-105920 GCF_000469605.1 Apis dorsata
ATACACACATATTATGATTAATTATTATAAGTGAAATGAACCTTCAAATATCATTTCATCAATTCATTTCGAACAAAACTATTTTAATTATTATAATAATTATTTATAATATATTAATAATTATTATATATTATATATAATATACCCATATACCCACCATTTTTCATTTCTCGGAGAATCTATTTCGTGTATAATTTTAGAAACATTATAAAAAATAGAAGCATATTGTTACATAGATACTATTCGCATGTTTCTTGGTAAAGTGCAGTTCTTGGTATTCGCAAAGAGAGTTTCGTGGAAGAAATTAAAGGAAGAGGAGAGGTCTAAGAGGAAAAGGAGAGATCTAAGTATCTAGCAGCGTGATGAATAAATCGCCTAACCTTGTTTGATGAATTAAATCATCACCATCATTAAATCCCATTCAGCGAAATTAGTTACACTGTTAGTGAGAAATTTGCGGCACCTGCGTATCATATACTTCAATGCTAATTGTAAACAGCCTGTAATAAATGAAATATGAGATTATTATTTGTACAAGACCATGTATTTATAAAATGTATAACATATTTTTTGCTTTTTTAAGTATTTAAAATTTTTTAATACTATTTGATGCTCTATATATTTCAAAATAAAATAATTAAAAATATGTTGAAATAATATTTGAAGATTTCTTTTATATTATATTATTATAAATTGATATTTATTTACGTGTACAGAAAATATTTATTTAAAATATATACGATATATATTTATTAAAATATATACGAGCAAATAAAATTATTAATTGAAATAATAATTTATTAATATATATTAGACATATAATAATTATTTAAAATAAATTTAAAATTTAAAATAAAATATTTCATATATTTAAATATACATTGATTATTTTAAATATTATTTTTTGTGATTATTATTTAACAAAGAAAATAAATAGAAAAGTATAAAATTTAAAACTTCTCACGCATTTTATTTATATATACAGTATGTTCGCATTATTAATTTTTAATAGAGATAAAGCATCGATTATTGAAATAAATAATTTAATTAATTTTCACAAAATTAATTAAATTACCGATTATAATTGAAAAATTTTTATTTGAAGATTTAATTTCTAGTTATTTTCTATATATTTATAAATTTGATTTGGTGCAATCGATTGTTGCAATCGATTATTCAAAAAAATATTTATTTAAAGATCTTTCTTTCAATTATTTTGGATAATCGTTGTGCTATAAATTAAAATTAGATTATTTAATTTCTAGTTGCTTCCTATATTTACAAATTTAACTTTTTGTAATTGATTATTCGAAAAGATATTTATTCGAAATAATCTCTTTTTCAATTATTTCAGATAATCGACATTCTATTGTAAAATAGAATTTTCAATATACTGAAATTCATTTGTAAGAAGATCATACTATTACATTGAATAAATTAATTTTGTAATTAAGTTTGTAGCAACAGGTATTAGGTTACAATATATGTTTCACGTAATTAAGAACTCTTATTTACGAAGTATGCAAATCCATAAATATAACCAATGCGATGCAATCAGTTCGAATCGTTCTTGGACATCTCGTTTGCAATTGTAGTTATTATAGGTGTTCATAGACGGCTGGTTGAGATTTACAGTTAGGATTTGCAGTTATACAGCAGTAATTATATAAATGTACACGGAACTATTCGAACTATGCATAATAAATAAGAAAAGAAATGATATAATGATGAAAATAAAATAAAACTCGTTCAAACATTGATATTTTTTACTATTAATATACTTATAAAAAATATATTTTAATTAATAAATTTTTATTATATATTTTTATCTAAAAATATATTGTATATTAAATATTGAAAAATGAAAATTACCAAGTAGAATTTTAAATAATTGAATATTTTCAATATTATTATATACAATATATATATTGTTATATATATATTATATTATTATAATATATATATATAATATAAAACATATATATAT
>NW_006264090.1:106282-110347 GCF_000469605.1 Apis dorsata
ATATATATATTTTTTAATATATATTTTAAATGAGAAAAATATAATTTATTAGAATACATTTTTTTTGTAAGAAATTAAAATTATTTTTATATATTAACTTATATTATATTAAGTGAGAATATTAACTATTTTGATTATTGTGACAAATTTTTAAAAATTTTCTTTAAAAAATTTTTATTAAACGCTTGAATATATATGGAAGCGAATTTATGTAAGTATATCAAAAGAAATACCTATACTCTATAAAAAGATTTTTTTCTGCATACACTAGAATGATGTTTAAGAATTGAAAATGAAAATTTTGATCGTATTATTCTGTAAATGTAAATGAAATAAATGAAAGAGTAGAAAACATTCTTGATTATTTTAATAAAATATTTTTTATTAAAATATTAACTTATTTCAAGATTACTTATATTATTTTGAATTTAATATAATATTTTGAATTTTTCATAAAAATAAAAATATAGTACAAAAAATATAAATATAATCTTAAAATAATACTATTTTTAATCTTAATGAACGAATATAGCAATCAAACCTAATACAATTATAAATTATAATAACAATTACAATATCTATGTACAAATGCAATTATCTAATATAACTATTTTACTAATTAACTAATTATTTAACTAATTTATTAATAATTGTATTATTAATAAATTATTTTACATATTACAATATGATGTCAACGAAATTATTTATAATTTCGTAGCAGGAATTGATTGTAAATTCTTTTTAACTTAATGAAAAAAAAATTTTTAATCTTGAAAAATTTCTATCTTTTAATTTCTAGAATTATTTTTCAAAATATATTTCATAAATATATTACTCTATATAATAATATGAGTACAATATTTTAGAAATAGTATAATAAGCAAAAAGTAAAACGAGTACTGTACATTGATAATGCTTAGTGATTCGTACTAACAGTAAATATTGGAACAGGAATTTCAATTTCAATTAGACTTTATTTATGAATTGACGATCCATTCATCAAAAGAAATGATATCTGTGCGCGATCACATCATGATTTATGATTTTACATTTCCACTTATGATTATATATATATATAATATATAGTGTGATTCATGAAATATCTCTAATTTTCATAGTAAGAAATAACTGTATTTTACATACTTGTTTTTTATTAATTTATAAAGATAATTGTAAAGTGCTTAAAATATACATAATATTATTTAAAATACTTGTTTTAAGAAGTTATTTCTTGATTATTAAACTGCAGATATTTATATAAAATTTAAATATATTAAAACTTAGAGAAAGCACAAATGCAAAAGCTCGTAAAATGATACGAAATATTTAAAATATAAATAAAATAAATTTTTATTGAAATTTCATTTTTTTGTTTTCTGCTATCTTTCTATTTAGTCACAAACTTAATTTTGTATAAAAATTCACAATTTAATTATATTACAATTTTTATAATAATTTAATATTATTATACAATTATTATAATGCAAATATCTTTTATATAAAAAATATTTCTTTTTAAATAATTTAAGTTTTTTTATATGTATTGTATTGAAATTTCTATTAAAATGTAATATTATTAATTTCTATAAAATATAATAAATTACATTTTAATACATTTTAATAGAAATTTCAATACAATACACATATCGATTTCTTCTTTTTTTTTTCTTTTTTACCTATCATTCAATCAAAATGTACAGAAAACACATATATATATTACATATATATTTACATATATATATATTACATGTATATAACTTTGAATCAATAAAATTTCGATAGATAAAACTGATATTTTTTTGTTTGTACTTGTCGAAATCTATAAAAAAATATAAAAGAAGATACAAAGTTTTTGTTACCTCAAAATAAAGTTTCAATAAAAATTCAATAATTAATAATTTTTTCACATCAATTAATGATATTTATTTCTAATTTTAATTAAGTTTTCTAATATATAAAATAATATATTTATTATATATAAATAAAATATGTATTTAATAATCATTCATGACCAAAAACAATTATACAAAAACAAAAATATTAATCATTTATGGCTAAAATATTTAAAAATTAATATTTTATAATAAATAATGTATAAATTATTAAAAATAATTGACTTTTAATTTAAATTGAATCGAAAGTATTTAATATTTTTATAAACACAAACTTTCACACAGCTAGTTTCTTGTAACAGTAAAAGAAACTATGACCTTATGCGATGCAAAAGGAGTGGAAATATAATATTTATAATGCATGTTAACGAGAAAATAATGCGTGAGATTGAATAGAGAAGATGATAAGTTTAATTTTTTAACAATTATTTATGGAAGCAATATATTATATAGGATACTTTAAAAGGATTATTCCAAGAATGAGTACTATGACGAACACATTAGCATGACTACCGTATTGTTTTGTATGTATCTATTAATCGAAATGACCAACTCGTTCCTACATTACTATTTTGTAGAAATTTTATTTTACAGAAAATATGCAGTATATTTTAAAATTACATTATGAAATAAAAATATTTTGTACGTCGAATGAGTATAATAATAAATTCTTACATTGGTCTATTAATATTACTACGTAATGTATAAAAGTTGTGAACGTAATAGTTTTGATGCCGTTCACAACTTTTGATAAAAAAATAATGAATATGCATTATTTTTTAAAGAGTTTATACATAGTCTGACATTAAGAATATTTGTAAAAATTGTTGCAAAGCTTCAAGAATATGTAACAAAAAAATATTAATAAACATGGATCTAAAAACCATTAATTTCGAAGATATTACATTTTTTTCTATTTTTAACGTGTAATAACAAATAAAATAGATTTTATTCCAATTTTAGATATTTGGAATTAATCCAAAGACAGATAAACTTAAATTAATTATGCAATATCAGAAATCTTTAGATGTATACATATATTTATGAGAAGAAAGATATATGTAAAAATATATATATATATAATAAATAAATGGGAAGTATATCGAACAGATACTAAAAATAATATCGGTATTTATTTACAAATAATATCAATAATTATTTACAGAAAGATACTACTTTCTTCAATTTTAAAAATTGTTTAATATTAATATTATCATCATTCTCAGTACTATTGTGAAAATATTCAATGATTATTATTTATTAAAAAATTATTAACAAAAAATTTCCAAAACAGTTTAGATTAGATCAAGTTAAATTAATTTTAATTAAAGATTTATTACTACAGACAATTGATAATCTACCATTACGATATTCAAATTAAAAACCTAATCTAAATTATTAAATCAGCTTAATAATTTATTTAGTTTTGATTCGATTAGTTTAATTTTATTTTAAGATCACATTACTAATTAACATAAACTAATTGCTAAACAAAAATTTACTTAATTCCTGATTATATTGTTTATATTAGATTTAGAATAAATTAAATTAATAACTTTTTAATAATATAATGACTATCAGATAAAACTTCATAATATTATTCAGTGTAATGATTTTGATAACATATTAAAAAATTATTGAAATAAAAGAGTATTATCTTTTTTTAAATATTTTATTTATTTTATAATATTTATCTATTTTTCGTTTATTTTGATAACTATGCTTCTGAAGATAAGTAATAATTTTTATAAATACTATAGAGAAGAACAAAAAATCAGACTTGTATAATTAATTTTTTAATAGTGAAAAAAACTTGCCTTTAATCTTCCAGATTTAATATGCAAAATTAATTTTTATAATGCGTATTTTCTACAACAATCATTTTTAAAGTGAAATTTTTTATGAAAGTAATAAAAAAAAATTGATTGAATCTCAAAAATCTTGAAATAATAGAATATATTTAACAATAACCAGCAAATAATATTTATAATATCTAAATAATATTTAAATATATATTTTATTTTATAAATAATTAAAGTGATATTATGAAAATAAATAAAGATATATGTAATTATATTTCTATTTCAATGAATTAATAAATTTTTAATTTTGTCAAAAACCCTATATTTCTCAATAATCATAAAATAAAAAATATAAAATCATTTTAATATTT
>NW_006264090.1:110657-113154 GCF_000469605.1 Apis dorsata
TTATATGTTTTATATGTTTTATATATTTATTAAAATATATAATTTAATTAAATCAGGAAGGACATTTATTTTTTCTTATATATAATATAAAAAAGTGTAATGTAAGAATTTTTTCTTTAAAAATAATATTAGATAATAATGTTTAGTTACATATATTAGTTACAACAAATAAATACAAATAAATTTATTAAAAACAAAAATTTATAAAATAAATCTAATATATTATTCTATATATATAAAATGAATTATGAAAATAAAATATTATTTTTCTAAAAATTATTTTATATACTTTTTCTTTAAATTTATTTCACATATGAATTCTGTGAAATTTATAAAACCTAACTAAGCTTTGGAAATAATGCATTTAAATTTGTTACATGCATTAAAATTCTTGGAATATACTTTGACCATAGACTTACATGGAATAAACATATTAGCAATCTAGTCGATAATTGCACACGAAGATTAAATATTATCAAATCTCTAGCATAAATAACTAACTAACTAGCAACTGATAAAGGCATCCTACTACAAATCTATAAATATAATATAAATAAAGCTATTATTCGGACCAAAATTGATTATGCATCTATCATTTATAACTCTGCCAAATTTGTAAGAATTTTAAAAAAACTAGATTCGTTTATTCATAATACAGAGCTAAGAATAACAATAGCTAAGAATTGTTTCACATGTCCAATTAGAAGCATACTAATTGAAGCTGGAGAGTTCCATATTCTACAATACAGAAGAAAATTACTAAATTTAAAAAATGTAATAAGGGCAGCGATATCTTCCAACCCTATTATATTTTCAGACATTTATTCAAATAGTCGAATTAAAGCAAAGTCCAAATCACTGGAACTCTATTCTATTAAAGAATTAATAAATATTTAAAAAAAATAAACTTCAATCTTTCTGCTATAGAAAAACACAAAGTCCATAAAATTCCTCCCTGAATACCCTCTTAAGATACTTTTTATTGATTTAATGTTGATAACATATAAAAATGAAAAATTATCCAATGAAGATTGGAAAAATATATTTAATAATTGATGTCTTAAATATCTTATTTTTATTCATATATACACTGATGGCTTCAAAAATAAAAAGTATGAGGCTGTTTTTTTTTCCTAAAATATTTTAATTAGACATAGTCTAAACATCTTTAACAGTGTCTACTTAGCTAAAACATTTACAATCATCCTAATCCTTAAATTTATTGATAATGATTCTTTAGATCACAAATATATCATATTCTCTTTGCGATACTTCTCTACTCAAAAAATTAAGTAATCGATAGAAATATACATAGATATACAAGTTATTTAACAAAATAGAAAAGAATGACAAAACAATAGTTCTAGCATGGATTCTATCTTATAAGGATATGTACGGAAATGCAATGACCAACATTGAAGCAAAAATAGCAGCTGCTCTTAGAATAGACAATCAATCTATTTACAATACTTGGACATTAACACATAAAAATATTATTAAAACACGGACCGTAATATGAAAAACATACAAAGCAAGCCTACTTTACAAATCTATCGGAAATTTCTTCAATCTATAAATGAATTCAAAATACAATCGAAGACAGCAAATGATAATAATCAGAATCATAGCAAACTTCTCTCATCTATATCTACTCAACAGAAACCAACCAACAATATGCAAAAAATGTAACATATGAACTACATACACCAATCACATCATCTTTGACTGTTCTAATTATAATGAAATTAAGAGGAAATTGGGCAATAGCTTCAATGAAGCCAATTCATTCACTGATTATTAAAACATTTTAGTGAGATTCTGCATCGAGATTTTCATCAAATTACTAACTCTGTAAATTTTTATCTAATAACCTATGATATTGATGCAATATTAAGCTTATTAAATAAAAAAGAAAAAAAAATTCTAATGATTTCATATCATATATGCATGTAATATATAGTTATAGTACATTATAGAGTACTATATGTATAGTTATACTACATTATATATTATAGAGTAGTACATTAATCTTATATTATATTAATTATATAATCTTATATTAATCTAAATAATAGATATTATTGTTACAATTGTTTTAGTTTATGTGAAATTATGTTTTGCAAGACATAATGACATGTTTCAAGTTTGAATATATTCTAGATTATATCTATATTTTAGTTATATTGTAAATATCAAATATTTACATAGATTTCCTAAGAAAAAAAAAGATATAATCCTGTTAATAATTGGAATCTCTTAATAAAATCAATATTGAAATGTTATCTTTTATAATGTAACGATGAAAGAAGATAATTTTATATCAGAATATATTCGTAGTAGAAATAAAAGATAAGATTAGATTTTAATAATATTAAAATATATAAAATAATATTATGTTTACTAAAATTCTTATATTTTCTTATTATATTTTTTATTTTTTAAAAATATTATTTTTAAAAAATATTTTCTTATTTATTATAATAATTTATATATTTAT
>NW_006264090.1:113450-119000 GCF_000469605.1 Apis dorsata
TTATATTTATTAATTATATATAAAATTTAAATAATTATAATAATCTAATTTCTCTTTTAAATTAATGATTATAATGATTTATATATTTATTATATAAATTTTATCTTAAATAATTATAATAATTTAATTTTTCTTTTAAATTTCTTTTTAAATTTTTAAAAAATTAATTCATTATTAACTTAATAAGGAAAATAATTATTTTAATCCACAAATTGATGCTTTGATTATTACAAATTTATTATGATTTTAATAAATTTTAGTAAATTCTTTTAAATTTTTTTTAACTCTTTTTTTTGTGTTCTTTAAGAAATTGAAAATTATAAGTAACTCTTTATAAGCATAAAGAGCAATTAAAGAAATATAATAAAAAGTATCAAAATGTATGTAAAAAAATATTTAGAATATAGTAATGAAATTTTGTTTGCACATTTATTTTTATATTTTTATATTTTATTTTTTTTTCAAATATTGAAAATAAAACGAAATATTTCGAAAAATATTAAAATATGATTATCTTTTATTTTTTTATATTCAAAAGACATATACACATATATATACATATGCATGTACATATTTTTTATATATGAGAAATTTTTATACATGAGAAATTTATGCAAAAAATCGTAATTGTATAAAAAAAAAGAAATTTTAATTTTTAATTGTATTTGTTCTTAAAAATAAAAATATATAAAAACATACAATTAGGATAAAAATATATTAAATAATGTATTGCATTAATATAAATATAATAATAAATAATGTAATTTTATTCTAATTTTATTTAATAATTTCCTTAATGTTCCTAGATATGTATATGTTATGCTAAATATATTATATTATATTGTATTATTATACATATAATTATAATATTATAATATATAATTTCAATATGTTATATTAATAACTGATAATATAATAAAATCAAAATTGGTAATAATAATATGATATATAATAATTATATTATTATATATCATATTAATTATATTATTATATATCATATTATTGATATGTAAAATATATCATAATATTGATATGTAATTATTATATTTATATATATATATAATATATATATAAATATAATAATTATATTTTAAATATATAAATAATATAAATTAAATATATATATATAATATTTATTATATATTAATTTAATTATTTTTGAAAAATTACATTATAAATGAAATATTATGATGTATTATTATGACATCATTATGCTATATTTATTATTTTTATCTAATATATAATAATATTCTTTTAAGTAAATAAAGATCTTTTTGATAAGAATATAATAATAACAATACTTTTAGGTATTTAAGTACATATAATTAGTCACAGAAATTCTTATATGAGTTTAACTCAATAATAACTCAATAATAATAAATTATTATTAAAATCAGCAATAATTTTGTTTTATATAAAATATTGTAAGTATTTAGAGTAAGTATATAATGAATTATATATATATGAATCAATTTTTTTTTAATTAACGGAATATTATTGGCTAATCAATCTTTAAAATTTCAGATTTATTTTTTTAAATGTAATTTCGTAATGATACGAAATAAAATTTTAAATTTTAATTTTCACGTATTAATACTTTCTTATTCTATTATAAAAAATATTTTGAATTGAAAATTTTTATTGAAATTATAATAAAAAATGAATAAATGAAATAATAATAAAAATTTGAAGATCAATATATATTTAATCTATTTCATCAAAAAATAAATTCTAATTCTATAATCTATTAAAATCAGATTAAGAATTTCTTTCTAAGATAACATGTGAAGATTTTTGTGATTGACTATAACAAAAGAGACATTTTTATTTTGATTAAGATATAAAAAAAAAATCGTTTACTATTGATACAATGATCAACATCTAACAAAAGTCAACTATCTAATTATAAGTATATACATGATATTATTAATTTTTTTTTATATTTATGTAATATAATAATAATTATGTAATAATTATGAAAGTGATGGATTAGTCCTTTTTATAATCTTTCGTTACATTTTTTTCATAAATTTAAATAATTTAATAAATAAAGTAATTTGATGACAAACAAATGAAAAATCAATAATTAGTATAATATTAGATTAAAAGATATCGAATAATTCATATAAATATTTTTAAATAATTATAATTTATTTAAATGTATTAAAAAAGAAATTAATTATTAATATTAATATTTCGTAAAACTTTGAAAAATTATCAGAAATTTTAGTTTTGATGTCGAAAAAATTCAATATATTATTACCATACTTATATTATATTATATATTAATTGGAGTGCATATACACAAATATCATTACAAAATAAACAGATAATTGACTTAATAAACAGATAAATTTTCTATCTTGAAGAAATTTATGTTTCTTTTATATTGCTCTTCTCTTATCTCTATATATAATAACAATATTTAATATATATATGTATTTTCATTTAAAAAAATAATACAAAAAAATATAATTGGATTATATTAAGCACATATATTAAATAAGCATTCGATAAAAATTTATATAAGTAAGTAAATATTAAATATATATCTTCCTTGATTGATTATTATTTATGAAATAATAATAAATAAACCGTATATAGGAATTATATTGTTATAGAATTTAAAATTCACTGAAATTTTATATGTGATTTCATTAATGAATGTTGCCAGCAACATTATTATTTCATAATTAGTAACTATTTGATACACATATTCGTTTCTCTTTGATACACGTATTTCAAATGTTTTGTAAACAAATACGCGCAATCACGTATAATCAAATATATTCATTCAGCTAAACCCGTTTTTATTATTTTTATTTATTGTTTTCCACTGCCCAGTCAACAGGTTACGGCCCAGATTACGAAAGAACAAAACAAGAAATAATTAAGTAAAGTACAATTAAATTGAAAAAGCACGTGGGTTTATTATCCGGCCTTGAGCAAACGTGAAATATAACCCTAATCGTGATGGAGTATGAAACTGTTCGTATTAATAATCTGAAAGAATTGGAAAATTGGGCCTCATGGAAATTTTAAGTGCATGTTATTTTGAAATCCTGCGGTGCATGGGAAATAGTTACAGGTAAATCAATTCTTCCTGTACTAGGAGATGATGCAGCAAATCGAGCACACATTGCCTGGACAAAACAGCTCGACAATACAGCTTAACGCATAATTGCCACATCAGTGGATGAAAATCCATTTTTGCATATTATCAATTATGAATCGGCTAAGAATATGTGAAAAAAGCTGGAATCTGTTTACGAACAAAAATCTGATACTAGTATACAGATGCTGTTGCAGCAATGGTACAATTCAGAAGAAACCGAACGATGATGTCGCTATTCACATCGTAAAAATCGAGAATCTTGCACATCGGCTACAAACTCTGGGTGAGAAAATTCCAAATCAAATGATTATTACTAAAATACTCATGACATTACCTCTGTCATTCAAATATTTTATTAGTGCGTGGGAATCAACTCAACCTAATGAAAGAACTCTCACAAATCTTATTTCAAGGCTCACCATTGAGGAAACAAGGATAGGAATCGAAAAAAGGACAGAGAACATTGCTTTTACTGTCAATAAGTACCAATACAAGAAAAATTTCAAAAAAGGCAACGTTAAACCAGGCGTATATCATTATTGCCACAAACCAGGACATTGAATCAAGGAATGTAGAAACCGAAAAGCAGCAAACGAAAAATACAAAGGAAGAAAAGAAGAGGCACTCATTGGAGCCATGTCTGCAGAATATAATTTAAAAACATCCAATCATGCATGACACATGGATTCAGGTGCGACTGAGTACATGTCAAATCGTCGCGAATTGTTTTTGTCGTATAAAAAATTTGACACAATAGAGAATATTAAGATAGGCGATGAAAAATATATTCAAGCAATTGGATCAGGAAATATTGACATTCTTGCTTTTAATGGAAAAGAATGCGTGTGAAAGTATCTCAGTAATGTTTTTCACGTATCAGAACTGAATATAATGTATTTCATGTACCAGAAATATTGTTGTAGTGGGAGAAAAAAAAATAAGTTATTCGTAATGAAATTTAAAGTCATTACAGACGAACATCAGACAAATATAGCAGTGTGCAATTCTCTTTTCTCCTGGCACAAACGAATGGCTCATCAGAATGTGGATCAGGTGAAGAAAATTCTAAAATCCGAGAACATCATTTTTAAAGATCAGAAATTTTCTTGCGAAGATTGCATTTTAGGAAAAATGCACAGACTACTATTCCTAAAAAGCGAACGCATTGGAAAACTCATGCAGATCTTTCAGATCCAATGCAAGAAAATTCGCTTGGAGGAGCTCGATATTTCTTAATGTTGAAAGATGACTATAGTCACTGAAGAAGTTTATATTTTATCAAAAATAAATCAGAGACATCACAATGTCTAGAGGATTTCTTCAAGAAGACTGATAGCATTTATCATAAGAAAAAGAAATCAAGATCTTCAGATCAAATAATGGTCTTGAGTTCGTCAATAAAGAAAGTGAAGAACTAACACGTCGATATAGCATTACGCATCAGAAAACAGTACCATTTACTCCGGAACAGAACGGTTGCGCCGAACAGAACTATAGTTGACTTAGCGAAAATGTCGTTACATGCAGGAAAATTTATTTTTTTGTTAATGAAAATGTGAGCTGAAGCAGTTAATTACACTGTTTATACTTTAAATAGAACCAGTGGGGAGAAAGGAGTAACACCTATTGAACTATGGCTCAAGAAGAGACCGAACATTTCAAATCTCAGAACCTTAAAGAGGAGAAGAAGTATACTTTCATATCCTTAAAGAGAAGAGACGAAAATGGGATGTCAAAGCCGAAAAAAACATTTTCATCGGATATGATGAAAACACAAAAAGATTTCGGATTTGGCTTTCTGAAAGAGGACAAGTTAAAATACATAGGGATGTAAGATTCACAGATCAATTTTACGAAATTAATTCAAATGAAAAATGGGAATCAGAGTCAAATATTATAATCTTTGAACATCACAAAGATGACACAATAAATGTCGAATCAAAAACCGTTATTCAGTCGGAAAACAACGAACAAGTAAATTCAGATAAAGAATCAAACGATCCAGAAGATAAAAATCAATATAAACAAGACCGACGTTTGAGAGACAGAAATAAAATACGCCGAACAGACAGACTCACATATGGAAATATTGTGATCACAAAACTATGAACCGGAAAACTACGATGACGCGATCACATATAACAACACAATCAAATGGAAAGAAGCCATGGATGACGAAATTGATTCTTTGAGAAAAACTCAAACATAGACATTAGTAAATCCGCCATCAGACCATCAAGTCATAGATAATCAATGAACTTATAAATTGAAAATGAATAGCGATGGAAATATACAACGATTCAAGGCAAGACTCGTTGCTAGAGGTTTTAAACAAACTGCTGGAATTGATTATCATGAAACGTTTAGTCCTATAGCTAGATTCGATTCAATAAGAACTATATTATCTATTACAGCTTCGAACAAAATGTATTTAC
>NW_006264090.1:120402-121699 GCF_000469605.1 Apis dorsata
GTAGGCACATACAACTATAACACTCAAACATAATAAGCATACATACACTAAACAAATTTCAGTTCACTTTTAGTGAGAATGTTATAGAATTTAAAGTTCATTGAAATTTTATATGTAATTTCATTATTGAATGTTGCCAGCAACATTACTATTTCATAGTTAGTAATTATTTGTTTCTCTTCGATACACGTATTTCAAATGTTTTGTAAACAGATACACGCAATCATGTATAATCAAATATATTCATTCAGCTAAACCCGTATATTTTTATTTATTGTTTTCCACTGCCCAGTCAACATATATAAATCAAATAAGTGCATTTCTTATTGAATTGCATAAACTTAAATAATGAAGTAGAATAGATTATAATGAAGTAATCATGTCATTTATAAATTTTTCATTTCATTTTTAAAAATTAATGAATTATTTATTTACAAATTTATACATTTAAATGTCTTTAATTATAATTATTAATTATAACTATAGATAATGTAGCTATTCATAGATAACATTATTTAACTATTTATTTTAATGTTTTATTGTATAAATAAATAATCAATATATATATANAATAATATACAAATATATACATACATGTATATATTTATATACATATTTATATACATAAGTTGTTAAATAATTTAATATTATAATTTTAATATTTTAATATTAATCTTTATAGAAATGAACAATAAATATATAGAATAAAAATTTAAGAATTCTTATAAAAATCATTATAACAATCATAATAAAAATTATTGAAATTTTAAATTTAAGAAGAAAATATACAAGTAATAAAATTTGATTTATTTTTTTTTGTATTTTAAATTAATTTAAGAATACCATTCTAAAAATGAATTTTGTTGTAAATAATATATTAATGAGAGATTCTTTTGGATTTTTCTTAATTTTATATTTAATGTGCTTATAATTAAATCAATTTATTTTAAATTTATGAATTATTTATTCATTAATTGTTGCTTTATAAAAATATTATTAATGAACTCTAATACATTAGAATTTGTACCAAATATTTTCATAAATTAAAATTAATTCCAGATAAATAAATGTATAATTTGTATAAACTTCATTGAAAGTATTATAATATATAATATTAAATATAAATTAAAATAAATATAAAATAAATTTTATTATAATTTATTATTTTAAACATTTTTACACAAATATTTGGTACAAAAATAAATTTTAAAAATAAAATTTTTATATTTTCTTTGCTCATTTTTATTAAAATTATTTTATAATAATATACATTTTATAATAATATACAAAAATTTTT
>NW_006264090.1:121792-127794 GCF_000469605.1 Apis dorsata
TAAATAAATTTATTTATTCATACTTGAATACGTTAATTTAAATCGCGAATATATACATACATAAAATAATTTATTATTATATTTTATGTTTTTTATTATAATGTATATATTTTTTATTATATGCACAATTTATCTTATATCAAATATTAATATATTTTTAATTCTCGTTTTTATATAAAAACATATAAAATCCATTTGACTGTATGTTATTTCTAGATCGCAATTTTTATGTAAATACATATTTTTCATATCATATGTTTTGCACATTTTACATAAATAATATAAATATGTTAAATACACTTTGATTCTTTTGATAGTAATTTTATGAAAATTATATGAAAATTGAATATTACAAATTATATTCTAAATAAAATAATATTTATTTTTTAAATAAAATAATTATTATAGATATAATATTGAAAATAGTTTATTAACAGAAAGACTAAGTGAATATATAGAGAGAAATTACATACATACATATATAGAGAAATTACATTTTGTCAGAAGATCTTTCTTTCTATTTAATTTTTTCAGATAAACAATCAAAAAAATTATTAAAAAAATCTTATAATATTATAATTTTATTTAAAATATTTATATATTTATTTTAACAAAAATATAAGATGATAAATAACACTTTTTATTTTCCAATTTTAAATACTGATATTCTTTAAATTATTTACTTTTTTCACTTTAAATACAAGATTTTTACTCATGTTTATTATTTATTTTTATCTGCTAAATGAAATATTTCGAGAAACCTACGAAACTATTTTCATAGATAAAAGCAAAACAACTTTGCTACATTCCAGACAAAGTACTTACTGAACACGTCTATACAATATAAATTAAATGGAACACATCATAACTCACCGACTATATAAATTTAAATCGAAGATCCGTTTTCCTTCAACTTTGATCAATCTAATCGATGAACCATTATCTGGTCCAATTGCAGTGGAAATAGCTTACTAAGCACATTCTTCTTTTGACAATTAAACATAATTTCTATTTAACTTTCTATAACAAATGATAAATTATATAGTTAAAATCGTAAAAAATACATTTTATTTAGAATACTTAGAATACTTCTATTTATAAAATATTCATAATAGATAATTATATTGAAATCATATATTTAAAAATAATAAAAATAATAAAAATTGAACTTGATATAAAACAATAATTAATAAAACGTAAATTAATTAATAATAGTGAAAATATAAAAATTTTTAATACATTGAATAAAAGTTTATTATTATATTAATTATGTCTAATATTAATATAAATATTATTAATAATAATATTAATATTATTAAAATATTATTAATAATAATATTAATATTAATATTGCATTGTTAGACATTATACAAAAATTGCAATATTTTATAAAAATATTTTTTAAATATTTAAAAAATGTGAAAATAGTACAACTATTCATTCGTTTTTATATTTATTAAATCATTTTTTCTCAGCAAGAAAATGTTGCTGAGATTCGTTTCGATATTATACTATTAATTATTAAAAATTCAATATTCGTTTTAATTACTATTCATTTTAAAAGTTTTTCATTACATAATTTATTTTCTGCTATTATAATTTTTGAATAAAAGTTAAATTTTTGCTTAAAATTTTATTTGGGCATCGATTCAAGATGGAAAACATAATTATTTCTTTTTTAATTATTTTTTTCATTAATAGAAAAATTGATTTTATATTTGTCTAATTTGATACTTATCTTCATTTCTTATGGAGACGGATTAATGACAAATATAGAAATTCCATTGTATATAAGATATATGAATCTTTATTAAAAAATATTACTTCTATATTTATTCAACAAAAATGTAGGTTTATATTTATTATAATAATATTTTATATTTTGTTTCATAATTTGAATTTTCTCGTTTTAGTTATTTCAACGATTTCTTTAGCTTTTGTATAACCGATGTTCATAGTTATGATATTTTAATTAATCATCAATTTTCTTCATATATTTTAAAATCTTCTTCATATAATCTTAAAATCTTAAATTAACTATTAATAATGATTTAAAAATTTAAAATTTAATGATGTTTAAAATTATTTAGTGATTCATGAATATATAAACATATAATAGTTTTAAATATTGACACATCCTTTACATAACATGATAATTTTTTTAAAATTGAATTTAATGACTTGAATTGTTTTGAAAAGTTAGAAGAAAGACATGTAGACGAAAGAAAAAAAAATTTTGAAAAAATTGTAATTTCTAGATTGGCGAAGAAAATAATAAAAATCGTTGTTTACAAATTTTTTATCTGAATCTCTAATGAAAATTTAAAAAATATATTTTAAATACATTTAATGATTTATGTCAATTATATACTGAAGGTTTTATTAAAATTGTTATAAATATTAAAATTTGGTATAAATATTAATCTAAAAATAAACAATAAGCATCAAAAAATATAAAAATCGTAAAAAATTGCAATTTTCATTTTTGATCATTTGTAACAATGTTAATCGATTATAATATAATTTTTAGTATGGATATAATTGATATAAATTTATAAAAAGTATTTTTTTAATTTTCATTAAAGGTATTTTTATCTGTAATTTTCATTCATTCATTACAGATAAAAAAAGTCGAAAAAAAATGATTAATAATAACTTCTTTAAAATTTATTTTACACGTTATCTAATAATAATAAAATTTTCAAAAAAATTCAAATATTTTATTATTAATTATTAAGTCTAATTTAAAAAAAATATTATCTTTTAAAATTATTAGGCAAAATTTTTTAGTCACTGTATGTAACAAAAACAAAATTTGATTTTATGCATAAAATATTAAGTTTATGATTTGAGATTCACGTAAACCATATAAATTTTATGCAAAATTATTCAAGAATGGATGCTTATCTGTAATAAAGATATATTTCTGTGTTTCATGGAAATCCATCTTACATAGGACGGAAGCAAATGTAACAACGATGATGGGTTTCATCTTTAATCAGTTATATTAAAATTTACATAATTCTCTTGGTAATTTAAAATATCAAATTCCTCTGTTTACCGTAAAATCTTGAATCATAACTTGATTTCTATTGCCATCAATAATGCCATCTAAAAGGTTGTTTACGATGCGCAGATAATATGGCTGCATTTTCTTAATGAAACTTACAATCATTTTTATAGTTTTATTTGTTGCAAATAATATAATGGCTGAATTTCCTTAATGAAACTTATAATTATTTTTATAATTTTATTTATAAATTTATAGTTTATAAACAAATGTGTTCATATATTTTAGTTTATATTTTAGTATTTCAGATAATTCTATGCTTTCTTCCTAAAGCATTTTTAACATTGTTTTCATATTTAATTATATTTTAAATTATTTAATATGTTATTTTTACCATTTTTAATCCATTTTTAATAAAAGTTAATTATATTATAGAAAAATTAAAAAAATTATTTTGATTTTATAATAAATATATTATAATAATAAATATAAATTTATATGAATAAATATAATTAATATAATTAATAGATATAATATATAATTAATAGATTGCTAATTTTTATGCAAAATAAAATTTTTATGAACACAATTAAAGAAATGGAGTTTAAATAAAAATTTATCTTATTTTTCAAATATCATACGTACTATACTTTGAATATTATATTATATGCAATTTTGTTGATTTAAATATTATACACTTAAATATTACATGAATACATATATATTCCTAGTTTAATAATAAATATATAGTAGTATAATACAATAACATAGATATTGAATCTGTATAAAATAATAATTCTAAGGATGGAGAAGTATTTCTCTAAATCAAAAAATTCTTTTATTTCTAAGAATCATATCTACTTATCAATTCAGATAATGAATTTTATTGTATAATGAGAATTATTTAATAATAATATTACATATTTAATAACTAAAATCTGAAAAGTTTAATAAGTTTATACAATTAGCCATTTGCATCATATGCAACAATAATTTAATGAATAAGTATTTTGTTTATGGGCTGAATCATACAACAATATAGATGCAGTTAATATGAAGCGCGGCTTTATATTATATAAATGTATTTGAACACAAACTGCTTGGTTCATTATATAATTTCATCAATAGAATCAGTGTGATAACGATCGTTCAAAACCATTATTTTTGCCATGGCGACTACGTTTAATTCACTGCCGGTTTTGAAGAGATCACCTGTTCTCATACTTTTTTACATTGCTTTATATTTGCTTAATAATTTTTGCTTAATATTTTCATTTATTTTTTCTTATTTATTTTTGTTTCTTAAAACGTATAAAAACAGCAAAAATTTTCTGCTGTGTCAACTATGAATATGTCCGTGTCTTACCATGTGTGTTTTTTCGTAACTTAAATTGAACGGATAATAATTGCAGGAGATCATTGTTTGCGATTACAATGTCATATACTGTACTACTATTAGAAGAAGCATGAATTCGTGATTCTACATTTCACGACGTAACATTTAAATTAATATTTACTTTAAGTAATTTCTCTTCTAAAATTAATGATAATCTCCTAATTTTTTTCTTAAGAAGGTTTTATTTCAGCAGTAATATAAGATTTCTATCGAAAAACTTACCCTCTTCAGAAACACTAACATATAAAAAAATATTTTTAATATTTTTAAATTATTCTAAGTGCAAAAAAAAATTGTTGAAGAACTTTTTACTGTAAAATCTTTTAATAAAATCTTTCAATAAAAAATAATAAAAATAATATGGAAATACTAATAATATTTTATTTTACTTGATAATCTTTATTTTTCTTAATGTTTTAAAAATATTGTAACATCTTTTACTTTCGATGTTTTATAGTATCCCTGAAAAAGTTAAAGAAATATTATAATTTTATTTATTTTTATGGAAGAATAAAATTTTCTTAAAAATTTTAATGAAAAAAATTAAAATAAATTAAATATTATATAATATTAATGTTATAACTTATTCAAAGTAGGATATATAACATTAAAATTCTCAAACAATATAAATATAATATAATAAATATAATATAAATCGAAATCTAATTATATTATATTATAATTAATTATATTTTATTATTGGCATTTTCATAATATATTCGTATTGTCAAAATATATTCTACTTTAATTCTATGTTTTGAAAAATCAAAATTGTTTTTTTTTTTTTGATCAAAGATAAATTCAATTTTTGGATTTAACAAATACATTGATAGGTTCATTATAAATATATATAAAAAGATATGTACACTATACGATTAGATGATGCGAATAAAACGATTCTATCTCTAATACTACCATCGCATTTTACCTCCATTTCGTTTCATTATCAAAAATTTAAATTGTATATTATAATTATAACTTAATAAATAAGTTTTAAGTGATATTTTTATATTTGCTTTGATCTTTAGCATCAACACATATTTTATGTGTTTCATAAATATATTAATAACAATTTTTCCTTATTTCATAAAAAATTAATAGAAATAAAATACTTTCTCAAGCATCCATAACTAAAACCTCATTTTACTAATAAAGTAAAGTTTTTTTAAAGAAAGAAAAATTAAACAAAAAAGAAAAACCTCTATAAATATATATATTTTTTTTAAATATTTAGGATTTTTAGATGCTTAATAGTGATACATAATCAGTGTTGATATATTTCAAATAAGAAATACTTGAAATAATTATTAAAATTTTGATTAAATTGAAAATTTAATTTGATAAAAATATGATAAAAATATATCCAATTATTAAAAATATCTATTAATATTAAATTAGATATTTGAAATTTTATATGCCTAGATTATATAATTTAAATAAAATTATTTAAAATATATTATATTTATGAAAAAACAATTTAATTCTTATATACAAAACGAATAAGTTAACAAAATTCAATGAACAATATTTTAAAAGATAAATATAGAACATATTTATAAGACATATTTCTATTTTATCTATAATTATTATATATAA
>NW_006264090.1:128521-131940 GCF_000469605.1 Apis dorsata
ATATATTTCTATTTTTTTTTAATATATAAATGATTACATAATATTTTTTTTCAAATCTATAATATCTTGCAAAAAATCGAATTAATATTATTAAAAAAAAATACTTATTTATCCATTATTTAGCTTTCTACGAATCGATAATAACCAGGAAGAAGATCGTTAGAACTAAAATGAATGATTTTGTAATCCAAAGGATTCGATGCTGAGGGTAAAATATAGAAAAAAAAAAAAGGACAACGTGAAGAAGATTGAGAGGCGAACCATAGATGAGATGATTGCAAGAGAAAAAAAGAGCAATTGCTGAAGAAATAAAGCTGCTACGAGACCCGATAAAGCGTCAGACCTGTAATAAGAGCTGGCGGAAAGTTAACTGAACCGTGAAACCACGCCTGAAAAGGGCCACGTTGCTGAGAATTCCAGGAACATCGTGTCCTCTTCTCGAAGTCCATACTTGACTCTGTTGTCTTGTCTTTCTTTTCCTTCTTTCCTGGAATACTTTTTTTCTCATTCTTCACTTTCTTATCTTTTTGATGTTTCGCTCATTTCATTTCCCTTCTTTCGCCAATTGTATTACTCTTTTTTAGAATCTAATCTTCTTAGAAAAATTACCAAAAAAATTCTAACTCTTTTAGAAAGAAGAAGTGAAAAAAAAAAAATAGCAGAAATAATGAAAAAACAAATAACGAATATTTTATTGCATTGTATTGTGTTTAGTTAAGGTTAATTTATAGGATTGTCTCCCTACTTCTATACTTCTACTTCCTTTCTTCTACTACTACTTTCTCCTACTCTTCTCATAAAAAAG
Source organism: Apis dorsata (assembly GCF_000469605.1). Lineage (NCBI taxonomy): Eukaryota > Metazoa > Arthropoda > Insecta > Hymenoptera > Apidae > Apis > Apis dorsata. Next base: position 129,327 of record NW_006264090.1, read on the forward strand.
ATTTTTCTAGATAATGCAAAACTTTCGCCATTGAAAGATAATAGTAGAAAAATAATCATAAAATATATTATTATGAGAAATTAAAGCTAATACAAGTATTCAAAAGACAATATTTTTAATGTAAAATTTAAACAAAGAAAATAATTATTTATGATATCATAAATAATTATATGTTTAATTAATTTTTTAATATATATTATATTTTTACATTGACAACTTCAATTTAAAAGCTCTTATATAATTTTATGTATGAAACATGAACGTATGAAAAATTTATAACATGCACTTTATTATATAATATTATAATATTTCAAATTTCTAATTTCAAATAATCTACTTCAATAACGATATTTTATTAACATTTGTGAATAGTTATGAATAGCAAGTTCAATCTTGTAATATAAATATATTATGTGCAAAATATGCAATATTCTTAAAGAATTAATGTATGTTTATGCAATGTATGTAGAATGTATGTAGAATAAAAATATATTATAAATATATTTTTTAAAAATATATTATAAATATATTATATTAAATATATTATAAATATATTATATTAAATATATTTTTAAGATCTTTTAATAATGAAATAAATTTCTATCTAATTTTTATATTTTTATCTATATTTTATTGATATATGTATTTGCATATTTAAATATCCAACTTTAATAATTAATAATTAATTAATAATTATTTTGCAAAAATAAACTTAAAATTTTTTATTGACAAAATTTCAAAAAACAAATAATATATTATATTGTTAAAGAATGATTTCTAAATTTTAAAGTATTGAGAATATATAATATATAAATATACAGTGCAATTTTTTTTTTTTTTCCTAAATCCAAATTTATTCAAATTCACTCTAACAAGGCAAAATTTATCTATGAAAATTTAATTATTTTTCGATTTTGAATTGAATTCAAATATAATAATTTCATAGTAAAATTCAAATAAAATTCATAATTCACAAATTATAAAAGATAAAAAAAATTTTTTTTAATAAGATAATTCAGAGAAAAGTTGTTTTTTTAATTAAAAATTATTATTTAATAAAAGATTTATCAATTATTTATATAATTAGAGAAAAATTATAAATTTATAATTTTTTTTAGAAATTATTAATAATATTAATACTATGATGAATTAAAAAAAAATTTCTTAATTCATAATTTTTTAATTCATAATTTCTTATTTTAATATGCAATTAATAATTTAAATCAAAAAATATTTACTTTGAAATATATTATTGATGGAAGTTTTTGACTTTCTTAATAATCAAAAATTAGGTCAGAACTCTCGAAAAGATTACTAATTAACTAACATTAATAATATATACATTAATATTATACGTGTATTACAATTAGGTTTTGTTAATGAATCAATACTCTTAACGACACTACATTACTATAATGACAAGAGAAAATTTAAAAGTATTACAAAAATAATATGTCCCAGTTTTACCCAGACATCCAAGTTTTGAATTGGTTTCTCTTATATATGAATATTATTTGAAATTTTTTATTTCATATATCTTCGCCTTCAAAAAAAATATTTAAAGTTATAATAAATATAATCTACAATTTTCCAATTATAACACTTATCTGCGATTCACAAATATAGCACTTTATTTATTTAAAATATAAAAATTTTAACAATATGCACAATATATTATAAATATTAATGTTATAATAAAATATTAAACACATTAAATGNTATAAATTATATTATTTATATATTTTATATTATATTATTTAATTATATATTGACATTTTTATAATTTCCAATTAGTTGCAGTTTATATAGAATTAATTTTTGACAAACTATAGAATAAAGTTCATAGATTGTTCCATCAATAATATAGAGATAATATAAACATATATGTAAAGTGATTCATAATTTATGATTCCTAATTTATAATATAAATATATGATCATAATATAAATATATCGATGCTTGAAATAAAAGAAATAAATTGTATAAAAATTTGAGTAAATCAAACATTTTTCAAATAAAATTAAATAATATTTTATTAAAAAGTAAAATTAAATAATTTCTACAGTAAACTTATGATTATGAAATGTGTTATTCTAAATATGAAAATAAGCAAAATATATATAGAATATATTTTTTCCATTTAAAAATTAGTTTTCAAAATCGAATTGGAAATTCTTCGATTATATAATTCCTTGACACTATTTGTTCAATCTTAATTTTTTTAAAAAGAATAATAAACAATAAAATTTTATTCTATATTTTTTGCCTATTTTTCTATTTAAAATAATTTTATTAAAAACTCATTCGTATCCAATTAAGAATTAGCTAATTTTATTATATTAATATGATTCATGAACATTGAATCGATTTATAATAATTAAAAATCTAAAATAAATGTACTAAAATAAATATTGTTTTTATTAATATTAAATAGATTAAAATACTAATTTTTCATCAATATTGTAAATATTATAAATATCTTTATATTTTTTAAATATTTTTTTAATAAATTTTTTAATTTTAATAATAAATAATAAATTAAATAATAAATTTAAAAATAAATATCAAAATATATAATCACTAAATTATTTTAAATAAATGAAAGATTTCATTT
>NW_006264090.1:132434-134438 GCF_000469605.1 Apis dorsata
AATTTTAATTATTATTAATTTAAAATTTTTAAACATTTCAATAAAATTCATATTTATATTTTTTTTGAATTCCTTGCTTTTTAATTTTTATTAATTCAACTCTTCTCGCCTATTTATAAAGTAAAAAAAAAATAGAATCATAAATACAACTAAATTCTGATAATGAAAGTATCTCGTTTTTATGATAGTAATTTTAAAATAAAAAAATCTATGAAATGAAAGGTGGAAGTAAAAGCAATTAATGAGCGTAAAATAATATTTCTTGCAATAATTTCTTGCAATAAATACACTTATTCGAATCGGTTTTTACATGTGCATTTATACATATTTTTTTTTGTCATTTCCATTTTTATCTTGATAGATACAATAGAATTACAAGATTTATGATTCAAAAATGTTTGTGAATATTTCAATATGTATGTAAAAAAATTTTTTTTAAAATATTCTGCATTTCTATTCCTTAAAGAAAAGAAAAAACGAAATACAGAAATTAACTTTATTATTTAATTTTTTTTTGTTTTTATCTTTAATCAAACTTGAGATATAATATATATCTATAATTATATATCTCAATTATGTGATTCATTCTTGTAATACTATTTTTTATGCGTAATATCATATATTTAATTAATATGCGAGTTATATGACTCGTTATCACTGTAGATTTCACTAACGATATAACTAAATTCTCTAAATGAAACTTAATAAGTGGCAACTTAATTCATCAAACAAGATTCGGTATTTTGTTGAGTTATTCACCAAACTTGATGTTAAATTATGCACAATTCCTTTCGCTTTTTCCATGAAATTCATTACATTTTATCTAGAAATAGATATTAAAATTTATATATAAGTTACTGAATATGCTATAGTGATATATAATTAATTATTTTGTATGTCATGATTATATTGTATATTATGATATATATGTAGTCTATATATTACGATTATATATAGTTCTTCTGTGTATTAATAAAAATTTTATTAATTTTAAATAAAATTTATGATTATTGGTAATATTTGCTAATATATTTTATAAATTTAAATAAGCAAAAAATATTATATAAATTATATGATCTTTATTAAAAAAATATTTTAATTTATTAAAAATATAATATAATATAATATAATATAATATAAAAAAAAATGAAATAAATATGAAATTCAAAGGAAATATTTATTCGAACTATTTTCACTGTAATCCTTTAATTTTCGTTTAATATTAATCATTAGTACTAATTTTAATTTTACATTATAATATTGAAGATACTGTATTACATTATTGTACTTTATATTGTGATTTTATTTATATTTTACTATTATTACGATTATATTGTACTTTTTTTTTTAATAAAGCATATGTAGTTTTATGTTTGTATAACACTTTTTACTTATTTAGATCCATAAAATATATTGATAAAATTTGACATTTTAAACTTAATACATTCTGTATAATTAAAATATTCTAAATTAATATTAATATTTTAAAATATTTAATTATTAATGTCAAAATATTATTTATATAAGATATTAATAATTTTCTTTAATTTAGTTAATTTTTATATAATTTTCATGAATCAAAAAATTGTTTGATAGTTATTGATTAATTATTTAATATTTATTAAATATTAATAATACAATGTAAAATATTTTACATTGTATTTTGTATAATTGAAAATCTATTATAAAATATTTTATAAGAAAAACAGGAAAATGCATGACAATCATATGCACAAACAGGAAATACGTTTTAATTCATATCATATGATGACCATATGACCAAGTCACACGAACTTATTGACGTATAAATCATATGACAAACTAGTGTAATTTAACAATTATAAGGTAACAATTATATAAAGTTATCTAATTAAATATGTAATTCATAATTATATTATAATTATTTATATATTATTATTATATATATTTATATATATAATATATTATATTATTATTAATATTATTATATTATTATATTATTATAATTATTTATATATATTTATA
>NW_006264090.1:135506-136693 GCF_000469605.1 Apis dorsata
TTATTTATTTTATTTGTAAATTATTGAAAAAATTTAATAAAATAATAAAATAAATGAAAATAATAATTTTTATTATTTTTTAAATTTTAATAGCTATAAATGCTAATATTACTATAATACAAAATTTATTTGTCATTAGAAATCATCAATAATGAAAAAAAGAATTTTATTTTTATATTTTGCTTTAAAATATGATTTTATGTAAAAAAGAAAAGTCTCTAAAATTTTTATCTATTTATGCCAATATAGAATATTTGTATCCATCATGATAATTTATTAAAAATAAAATAATTCTATTTAAAATATTTCTTCGAATAAAAATTGAATAAATATATAATGATATAAGTGAATTCAAATAAGATATTACTCATATACAAAATAAAGTGTCATGTGATCATTACACTTGGATATTTCTTTAGTGAATGAATAATATATTTCGTGACATATTTAGAAATGCGTGAAAAGATTAATGAGCTTTCGCTTCATCGTCAATTTTAAAAGATTTCTATTTTTTAACTATAATTGTTTCGATATTATAGCAAGCATTCAGTTATATTAGGAAAATAATTCTTATCCCTTCCCTCCCCCCCCTCTTATTAATAAACTATATTAATTTCCATTCTCTGGAAGATGATAACCGTTAAATATGGTTCGAAAATAGTACAATTGTAATTGAGTTTCTCACGTAAGATGTAGAGACCACAGTGTTTCTCAATCTTTTTTGAATGAAAAATGCTAAATGCTTTCTTTTATAATAATTAAATAATTTGCAATCCTCTCCGAACATATAGCATAAGATAGAATTAATAAAATAAAAAAAATATATTAAAAATAAGTATTTAAATAAAAAGAATATAATTTATCTTAATTATTATCTTTAATTATTGTCTAAAATATATATCAAAAGTTTTAAAACTAGAAAGAAATATCAAAAATGAAAATATTAAATTAATTTCTTAATCAAATTTCATTGAATAATAAAATATAATACATATAATAAAATAAAAGTGACAATGAAATTTTAAATAGATATATTTAATATATTATATACTTAATAAATTAATTATATGTATAAATTAATATTAAATTTTTGATTCATCAAAATGATCGTTTTTTATTATCTCTAAACAAATTTTGAATAATTAAGTTAAATAAATAAATTATATTCTATATATAATTTTGTGTTA
>NW_006264091.1:0-5832 GCF_000469605.1 Apis dorsata
TTGTTTTTATAAATTTATTTTTTATATTATTTATAAAAAATGTATTATTATATTTATATTATATTTATATAGAAACTTAATATATTAATGTAATAATGTAATAATAATATATTAATGTAATAATTAATAATACAATAATAAATATGAATGTAATTAAATATTAATGATGATTTTAAATAATTTATTTAATATACTATAGATAAAAAAAAATATATACTATAGATAAATAAATTTAATGATTATATTTTAATGAATTCGAAATAACATTCATTATTATGCGATATAAATTCATCGGTATTACGTGATTTTCGATTTCAAAATAACATATGATTTCGATGTGGCGTGATCACTAGTAACGGGTTTAAGTTCATTCCCCACTTTTCAGATTCATTGAAAGATGAAGAAAAACAATGAATATTTAATATACATTAGACATTATATATAAAACACAAATTTTGAACATTTGAAAGAATTTATATGAATTTAAATATAACGAAGAAAATTATATTAATTTAAGAATTTATTTATTTTTTTAAACATAATATAAATTGTGCATTAAATTTTATATATGTTGCATTTGAAGAATCGAGCAATTATAAACTTCAATGTATGATGAAAAAATGACTATTGATTTTGAATGATAAATAATGTATTTATCTGATAACTAATCTATGAAATATTAATGTTTTCTTTATACATAATATATTATATGTAAAATATAATGAAATGGTTTTAAAACATGTGATTTTAAAAAGTGATTGTCAACATATTAAATGTCTTTAATTTTCAAATAAAAATATTTTTTATTTTAATTATGAACAGGTATTTAAAAAAAATTTATTATAATAAAGATCGATTGAACTAAAAAAAAAATTGATATTTAATTTTTTTATAAAACATTTATTAATCTTGTTAATAATTTTATTTAAATGTATAAAAATTTTAAAATTAAAAATAATAGAATTCTTATAAATATAAAATATATTGATATATAATTTTTCGAATAAATAAAAAATATAATGATTTTAAAATTATTCATGCATTATTCTATCATTGGATTAAAACAATTTGATAAAAATAAAAGAATAAAATAATAAAATTTCATAAATGATAATTCCATATAAAATAATTTATATTTATAGATAAATTATTATTTAAAAATAGGAAAAAAAAACAAAACTTCTTTATATCATTAATCATTTCAAATTTATATCTTTATTTTCATTTTTTATATTATCAAATATAATATAATTTTTTAATTGAAAAAAATAAATTATTTGAACTATAACTATAGACCCACTTTCTACCTTCGAATCATTGACATTTAACGGTACTATTCTCAGCAGTACAAAAAGAAAGGAAATGAGAAAGAAAGTTCTATAACAAAATTGTCAATAATATCGCACTTATTTTGTTACTATGTCTTAAATTCATTCATAAATCTAAAAAAAATTATAATCTTTTTTTATTGTATGTAGTTCATTATTTTTAATTAAAATTAATAATTATAACAATTAGTGTGATCAAAATCAAAACTAACTTTTTTTGTTAAATTTATACAAAAATTCAAAATTTCATTATTTTATTTAATATTGAAATCAAATTACAAGTAAAAAATTTGTATTTTGAATCAAATAATTAATTTTAATTTTAATTATGTAATAAGTGAAAGTATATATATATGAAAAAAATAAAAAGTAAAAATATATATATAAAGAAAGTAAAGAAATATATATATATATATATATATTGAAATCTATATAATGTTTTTCTCAAGTTTTATTTGTTTTCAAGGTAATTTAAATTTGTAATTTTAATTTATTAATGGAAAATTACTATTTGTTATATAATCAAAAAATATCAATTTTATGTGTTTTCTGTTTATCATCTAATGACTTTGTTTGCATGTTCATTCTTGGATTTCCGAAATAAATTATCATGTCATTATAAATGCGTTTCATAATTTAATTTTTTATTTTTTCTTCATAAAAGATTCTTCATAATTATTACTGTGATTATTAATTAATTATATTTTTTCATTTCTTTATTAATATAATGACAAAGCAAACATATAAAAAATTTACACTTTTAACAATTTAACAATCAGTTAACAATGAATTATTTATATTAACAGTTAATATAAATAAAAAAGAAATGCACTATTTAATGCTTAAATGTATCGCCAAAAAATATTATTCTATTATTGACTTTCATTAATTAAATAGTTTTCTTACAGATTAAATAAATTCTGTTCGAAATTTTATTTTTTAAAGATATTTTTAAAAGTATTTTATTAATTTTAAATAATCCATAATAAATGGAAAATTGAATTGAATAGAAAAAAATATTTATTAAATTAATATTTTGTAATTTAAATATATCAGTCTTTTAAGACTGATAAATGATAACCATATTATAGCGTAATTCAATGATCTATGATAAATGCATCAATTAATTCCTTTATGCTATTTAAAACTATTTATAATTACTATCGCATTTTTTTTTATTATTTTTTAATTTTTTTATAAATCTTTTATATATTTTTATAATAGTCTTCAATAACATGTATGAACAAATTTTTTGAATGCAATAATATATTTTGGATATATTTAAAAAATTTTCAATTTATATTGGCATGTTAATTGAATCGTTTCTATTTTATTAAAAAATTTCTATGTTATTTCTATAATAATTATTATTCTTATAAATTAATTATATTATAAAACAATAAAATTTATATTTTTAACTTCTTTCGATTCTCTTATCTAATTTATAATGTATCTCCAGAAATAAGTTTTTTAGTAATATATTAAAATATAAAAGATCAAATTGCTCAACAACGACATTTATAGTCAAGATAATTGATAATCATATAATTTTTAAATTTTCAAATTCAATTTTTTTGAAAATTAATTTTTAAATAAAATAGATTTATTTTAAAATAAAAAAGATTTATTTTATATGTTTATTTTCATATGAATTAAAATTAATTCTTATCGATTCATTCTAATCAAAAGTCAACAAGTTAATTTTATTTATAGTTAAAAATTTTTAAGACTTAATATATCTGATAAAATGAAGTTTTAAATTAAAAAATATATTTTTTTTCGAGTTTTTTTATATAGAATCATTATCGATTTTTTGGATCATGATTTTAAATATATATAAATACAATAAATTTGAAATGAATTAAAATAAAATTTATATAAATTTATAATTTATGAAAATATTTATGAGAATGACGCAATATAAAAATGCTAATATAAATGACGCAATATGAGATAATAAGTAGACTTTTACATAATTTATTAATTAATTAACTAAAAAGAAAAAAATATCAAAATATCACGTAATTAATTTTAAAAATTATCATTTTAAAGATTTAGTAAAAAAGATTTAATAAGAAAGTTTATAATTTAAATTGTTACGAATAAAAAATTCAAAATATTAAAAAATATATTGTTAAAATATTATAAAATTATAAAAAATATTATATTCATGCAAAATAATTTTTTTTTTTTTTATTAAATTATATAAATCACATTATACAGTTATATAAATCAAATTTCCATTTCTCTTTCAAGCATTATATAAATTATCAAATTTGAATCACAAGCAAAAAAATTTTTATTTATCACTAATTGCATTAATTATATGGTATAATGATATATATTTTTAATACATTGAAATAAGATGATAATTATTAAACTTCATGAAATGTAATATTTAAATTTAAGATAAAAAATTAACAAAATTAAATTATTACATATCATTAATATTTATGATTTATATTAACTATATTCATATTCGAAAATATTTATGCTAAAATATTTATTATAAAACAAATTAAATTTTAAATACTTTAAGTTTTACTTAATTATGTATAAAACTTATTATATTATGTTATTTTAGATAATGACGACGATGCAGCCAATTCAAACAAATGGAATAATAAAGGATTTTACGATAAATGAAAAGGTGTGATAATTAAAAAAAAAAATTAAATAATTTTTTTTAGAAAGTTTATTTCTAATATCATTCGTCATAAATCTATCAATATACTTTTTCTCTCATCTTCGATCTTGATAAGTTTAAAACTTGAAAAAATTATGGTATCATTTGGAGAAATTTTTTTCATTATTTCATTATATATAATTATATATATTATATATAATTCTGATGATCGGCTTTAATTTTCAAATTATTCATAAAAATTTTTTGATATGACTATATATTGAATTCTGCCTATATGTATGCATCGATGAAGCAATACATCATCTACATATATATATTCTTCTATTTATTAAATTTTAAATAAAAGATGAAGTTTTCAATCTTTAAACAATTAGAATAATTTTTTTATTGTAAAAAATAACCAATAAATGACCAAATTTTTAATTTAATCAATACAAATTTAATAAAAGATGATTTAAGACTTAAAATAAAATTTATTCTATTTCATAAATTAGTTTGATTACATTATACATAAAATATCCACTAAAATAAAATAATATATAATATATCTAAAGAATAACAAAAAATGAGATATATAATTTATCTATATATTAATTAATTAATAAATAATAAATATATATAATGTATCTAAATTAAGAATATATATCATATTTTATTTATAGAAAAAACTTAAAAAAATGTATGTAATAAGATAAGAGATGGTCGCGTAATAACGTAAACAGCGTACACATAAGCAAAATTCAATAGTAATATATTTAAGTAATTCTATCAAAAGTTTTTTAGGAATAACTCGATAATTAAAATTAATTGTTGTCATATATAAAAAAAAATTATTTAAAATAATGTTCTTTATAATATATTTCAAAATCATTAAAATTGATACGGAAAAACATATCGACAGGTTCGTCTCATTTATATTTGTATAATATAAAAAATAAAAGAAAGAAAAGAAAAAGTAATTAAAATTTTTAATCTTACAGGATATAACGGACAAAAATTTTATGCATTACAGCGAAACTGGTCTCGATGGTAAATATCCAAATTTTAAAAAGTTAAAAATTAAATTATAAAGCACATATTTATTTTACTTATTTTATTTATAGGACCTGATCAAATTTTACCTGCTGATAGTTTTAAGACTACAGAATGCAATGGACGTGTACGAATACAATTAAATAATGAAGATTCAATGCCTATATCAATTCCTGGATTAATGTCAAATACAGTTAAGAAATATTCTAATCATTTAGCTTTGGTGGCAAGACCTGATGAAAATGGTATAAGAAAAACATATACATATAGGTAAGCATTTTAGAAGTAAAAAAAATTTAATATTTAAAATGAATTATTTGTTTTAATGTATATTTTTAGTGAATATGAAAGTCAAGTGAGAATTGTAGCCAAAGCTTTCTTGAAATTGGGTTTAGAACGGTATCATGGAGTTTGCATTTTAGGATTTAATAGCCCAGAATGGCTTTTTGCAAATCTTGGTGCAATATATGCAGGGTAAATATTACATATATGAAGAATAAGAAGGATAATATATCTAATTTATAAATCACATTCTTTAAAAATAATTTAAATGGTTAAAAATTTTCTTATTGTTTAAATTTTCATTAACAAATTAAATGAATAAGTATTTTCATAGTAATAATTTAATTAACTTGTCAATTAAAAATTTAATCAATAAAAAAATTCTTATTTGTTTAATTTAATTAAATTTAAGAGAATTAAATTATATAAATTTAAATTTATTGGCTTTTAATCCTTGTATGTGAAAATGAAAAAATTTATAACAATATTTTATTCAAATTTTTTATATAATATATAATTATATATATTATATAATATATAATA
>NW_006264091.1:6285-14559 GCF_000469605.1 Apis dorsata
TATCATTTTTTTTAGAGGATTTGCAGTTGGAATATATACTACAAATAATCCAGAAGCATGTCAACATTGTGCTATAACCAGCAAGGCAAATATAATAGTTGTTGAAAATAGAAAACAATTAGAAAAAATATTACAAATAAAGCATAATCTTCCTCATTTGAAAGTAATTGTTCAATATGAAGGCAAACCAGAACAAAAAGATATTTTAAGTGTAAGTCATTTTATATAATATCAAATCTATTATTAAATTATATTTAATAATAATTTTTACTTATTATTAGTGGAATGACTTAATAAAAATTGGTGAAATAGAATCTGATGTCAAATTAAATGAAGTTCTAAAAACAATTGCAGTGAATGAATGCTGCAGTTTGGTTTTTACGGTATGAAAAATCAATTTTTTATAAGACTTTAATATTAAAGAATAATTTTTTAATTATTAAATTAAAAAATGAAACATTTTTTTTACAGTCAGGTACTGTTGGAAATCCAAAAGCTGTAATGTTAAGTCATGATAATTTTTTATTTAATATTCGAAGCATGAGTATTGCTTTGGAATTGAAAGAAGGTTACGAAACTTTAGTTAGTTATTTACCACTATCTCATGTTGCAGCACAGGTAATTATGAATTTATAAATTTTTATGATTGAAATTTTTATGTTGACATGATTGAAAAATAAGAAAGTTCCATTCACAATTGATACTAATTTGTAAAAATGAAAATTTTTAATACATAAATTTATAAAACGAATATTTATTATGTAAATTATCGATTTCGAGAAATGCAGATTTTGAATATATAGTATTATTATAATTATGTATTTTTTAATGATTCCAGGTAGTTGATTTATATTTCATGTTATATATGGCTGGCACAATATATTTCGCAGACCAAAATGCGCTTAAAGGTAGTTTAATTAATACTCTGCTTGTGGCACGACCTACTGCATTCGTAGGTGTACCAAGAGTATGGGAAAAGATTTATGAAAAAATGCAAGCAGTTGCAGCTAACAATGGATTTATTAAAACATGGATTGCTTCATGGGCAAAATCACAAGCACTCTATTATAATATAAATAAAATGAATGGCAATGATCGCAAACATTGGAGCTATATAATTGCTAAATGTCTAGTTTTTAATAAAATAAGAGCAGCACTAGGTTTGGATAGATGTAAAATGTGTATTAGTGCAGCAGCACCTTTAAGTTCCGAAATTAAACAATATTTTTTAAGTTTAGATATTCCTATATTAGATGTATATGGAATGTCTGAATGCAGTGGTGCACATACTCTAAATACACCAGTAAATTTCAAGTAAATATTTATTTTTATATGGAATATTCAATTTAATTTCGATAGTTATAAATATTTTTAAAACTTTTGTTTTTTTTACTGAAAAAAGCTTTAAATAAAAATTGAATGTTTTAAAAAACATATATTTTAATATAATTGTTTTATAAGTAAAATATTTACAACGAAGTATTGATTATAAAACATAAAAAAAATATATGAAGCTAATCTTTATATGATTTTTGCTTTATGTAATATTCTGCTGAAAAAAGTTATTTTTATCAAATTAAGTACTCCTCAAAACTATTTAACTTGTATCTAAAATATTCAATATTACCAATATTTTTGAATATTCACATTGATTAATTTAAATATGAAAATATTTTGTCTTTAAAATTATATTTTTATGATCTATTTAATAGATTTTTTTTTATTTATTTTCTATTCAGATTAAATAGTGTTGGTCGATCTATATCTGGATTTAACACAAAATTATATAATCCAGATAGCAATGGTGAAGGAGAAATTTGTATGCATGGAAGACACATATTTATGGGATATTTAAATGAACCTCAAAAGACAAATGAAGTATTGGATGCAGATGGTTGGTTACATTCTGGTGATATAGGAAAATTTGATTCAGATGGATTTTTATATATTACAGGTATACATTTATATATACAGAGTATCTTGCATGTGAATAATATTTCAGAAATTAATTTGGATCATAAAAATGATTAAAAGAAATTATATAAACATATGTCTTTAATCTTGTTTATGAAATTTATAATTAATTTTCTGTCATTTTGTATCTGATTACATAGTTTCATAGGATATAAAATTGAACAGATAATTATATTGATGACAAGATCTTCAAATATATATTGAAATATAAATAATCATGTTAAGTGAAGATATAAGATATAATCAGATATAAAATAAGGAAAAAGAAAATTTACTTTACAAATATCTTATAAACAATTTCAAATAGAATATATGAATTTTTTTTTTATATTTTATATTTATTGTATATATATTGTAAGATATTTTGCATATACCATACATACAATATATACTATATGTTTTCTATATCTTTATATATTATATTTAATATTATTTAATATCTAATATATATATATATATAATTATATATTGAATATAGGAAGAATAAAAGAATTAATTATCACTGCTGGAGGAGAAAATGTACCACCAATTTATATAGAACAGTTAGTATTAGCTGAACTATCTGTATTAAGTAATGCTTTATTAATTGGAGATAAACGAAAATATCTTACTATGTTAGTTACTCTAAAGGTAAGATATAGATATATTAAATTTCTACATATAATAATATTTATTATTATGTTATTATTAAATTATATTTTTTTAAATTATATAATTTTTAGACTGAAATTAATGCTGAAACTGGTGCTCCAAAAGATAACTTCACTTTAAATACTTTAAAATGGTTACAATCTATTGGAAGTACATCAAAAACAGTTTCAGAAGTTTTAGAAACACATGATCCATTTGTAAGTTTATTAATATGTAGAAAGTATTAATTTATAGAATATTTTTAGATTTAATTCTAAAAAATTTAATAAATATAAAAGTTGGTATATAAAATAAAAATGAAGTTTTAATTAAAGTTTTAAGTAATTTTTAACATTAAAATAAATGTATATTAAATAAAGCAAACAAATAATTTATCAATTACTTATAATTTAAATAACATTCAATTAATATTTTTTATATACTTTTATATTTCTTTTGACTTTTAGAATCAATCTTACAAATACATTATATAACAAAAAATTTTTCAAATAAAAAACAAATTATTTATAAATATATGTTTTTATAGGTATATGAAGAAATTGATAAAGCAATTAAAAGAGCAAATACTAAAGTAATAAGTCATGCACAAAAAGTACAAAAATTCCAAATTTTGCCGCACGATTTTTCAATTGTTACTGGAGAACTGGGACCAACACTTAAAGTTAAAAGAAATATTGTTCATAAGATGTATGAAAATTTGATAGAAGACATGTATAAATAAATAAATATATGGAAATTTTAATTGTAATTTAAAAAGAAAAAAAAATATTTCTAAAATAAAATAGTTTAACATTTAAAATACGATTAATAAAAAAAAATTTATTAGAACAATATTTTAGCATATCAATTTACAATTGTGTAGATCTATCTTAATTATTAAATTTAGCATATATATTTATAAATAGCAAATACATATATTATAATTATAGTTAATTTTAGAATATTAAAAATTTTATTGCAAAATAAGAATTTATTCTATAAAACTAGAATAAGATAAGAAATACAATATATTTATAATATTTATAATAGCAATATATATATAAAATAAAAATAATAGCAAAAATAAATCATAAGCAAACATCATTATATGCATTTAATTATAATTAAAATATATATGATTTAATATTTAAAATGTTTTATTTATAAGTTTATTATTTTTTTTTTAACTAATTATTTCAATAAATAATATTTTACATATTAAAAGAAAAATTATTATTCAATATAAAATTCATTATTCATAATTCATACAAAAAAAACAATTTTATTAAAATTTCTATATGCTTTAACAAATATGAAAAAAAAATTAATGAGTAAAAGTTTATTATTCTCTTCAAATTTATTTCTTTTTTTTATCAAAATAATGGGAGTAATTAAATAAATATTGGTAAATTTAAATTGCAATATATTAATAATATAGTTTACAATAAACAAAACAACTGCTATATTAAGATTATTTTAAGTTAAATACAGATTTTAAGACAATCTGACATTTTATAAGAATATAGTCTAAGCACATCACAGCAACTTTGGAAATGCAGATCTGTATAATATCTCATTCTGAAAGTCTATTGCATATACAAATAGTTACAACATTGTCTTTTTTATCACCAATCTTTGTATTTTTAAATATTTAACTTCATTACTTATTTTAAAAATAAATTTTGAAATTCTATATTTATGTTTCTAAAATATCATTTCAAACAACACAAAATTGTTAATACTTTCACTTTTAATAAAAGAAAGATCAGAATAATAATATTTGATACATGATACATTATCATAAATAACATAATACATTATCATATATAATTTCTGTTTTTTGAAGTACCTTAAAAACTTTCGCCTTTGGAATGTTTTTATGGCACATGATGTACTAAAAAGATATACATATTATTATGAACATAAATCTTTTTCAATATATTGATAATGTATAAGCATTCAAAAAATATAAAAGTTGAAGTTTCAAAATAATACCATGTATAAAATATAAAGATATTGAATCATTTAAAATTCAGATTGCATATAACCGTATTATATCATTGGAGTTGCAATACTTTTAAAACAATACAAAAATTTATGATGTAGTTGTTGTATTAAATTTTTGTTGAATTATAGATGTTTTTCGTTGTGGTACTGTTTCAGGTGTAGGTATAGCATCACCTGTTGGCAAAACACCAGCTGGCTTAGGCTTAGCTGTATATTTTTGTTTTGCCATTTGATAATCTCCAGAATCAAAATATTTTTGCTGAAAATATATTATATATAAGTTATAAAATTTTTATTATCTTAAATCTTATTATATATATTTATTATAAAATTATTATTATTTTTAGAAAATTTAACCGAATATTAAATCATAGATATTTAAACAATAAATTTATAATAAATAATATTTTTACCCCTTTAGCTAGCCTCTTTTGTAGGAATGCTGAATGTCCACTAATTGGACGTCCAGTATTTGGAAATTTTGCTTTTAATTTTGCTTCTTCTATTTTTTCAATGTCATTGGAAGATAACTGAAACAAAAATTTATTTTTTTTATAATTATCATACGAATATATTTTTAAATCACTATATTAATAAAATTTTTATTTAGTTATGACAATATATATCATATAAATAAATCATATAATAAATAAATCATATAAATAAATAAATAAATATAATAATGACACAAAATGTTAATATTAAAATATTAAAGAAATTTAAAATTTATAAAGAATTCAAATATAAACTTTCAAGATAAATAAAAAATTAAAAGTATTTATTTTAAGATTTTACCTCAACTGTTTCAGACAATTCGTTTGCTTGATCGTTGCTCATCGTTGCTGTTTCTAACCACTTTTTTCGATGATAAATTTTAAAATTTTACAGATATTGATATTAAATATTCGTTCTAACACTATTACATAGAATCATATAGTAAAGAAACACAAATACTATTTACTTATATTAGCTTTTATTTTTATAAGATTTATTCATTTACTATTTTACGAATTTTATCGTTACCGAAAACAAATAACTGCCAATGAAAACTGTACATGAAAACGTACAAAAAACGGCGTTTTATATATAATTATATATTTCTAGACAGCCGTTATTGAAATTCAATCTAGATAAATACGAATTTTCATTGCGTAAAAGCAATAAAAATTGACGTTTAAATAATGATTTATAAATACTATATATACTACCATTAACTTGTATAAATGAGTTATCATCAAATGTGCTAATAATTCAATGCATATGTACATTTCTGATCAATAAATATAGTTAGTATAAAAATTTTATCTCAATAGGTCGCTCATCTACGTGAAAACATGAAATCCTAAATTTGTAAATAACTTTTTAGAGTTAGTTTTAGAGTTCTATTTGTAAAATATTATTATAAACTCTAATATATGAATTTAATATATCGAATATAAATATATTATATAATATAAATTAATTCATATATAATAATATAAAAAAATTCATTAATCAAGAAACATATCTTTCAATTAACAAAAATTTATGCATTTAGGAACAGTTAAAAGTGATTTGTAACGATTTTTTAATGAAGTGTAGAATTGTAGCATTGACATGGAGTGTAACAGTGAGGTAATATTTCTTATGATAAAATTATAATATGTTATTTAAAAATAAAATATTATAAAATTATATAATAATTAAAAATAAATCTTAAAAAATAGGTAGAATCGTCTTTACAAACTGATTCTATTTTAAGTACTACATCGAGTACAAGGTATCGTGAAGAAACTATTTCTATAGAGGAACAATCATTATTAAATTTTTTGCAAAAAGGAATATTGGAAACAAATGAAGAAAATATAGCTTTTGGAAAACAAATATTACCATTATTGAATAAATTAAATTTGGAACCACAATCTTTACCTAATGACATTAAGGAAGGATTACAAAAAATAGCTTTAATATTAAGATGTGAAAAATTGAGTGATTTTAATGATGTTGCATTGAATATAGTAAATGAAAGAAAGAAAATAGAAGAAAAGAAAAAACAGCATGAGGAGAAACAGTTGGCATTATTATATGATGATCTTTTTAGAAAATATTCCAGTTTTTCAAAAAAACTCAATTATTTACAAGAAGCTGTAAATTCTCTTGAAAGCTTTATTGAGAAATCTCAAAAAGAACAAGAAGATATTTATTGTAATCATGCTTCATTATCTACAAAATTAAAAGAATATCAGCAAACTGTGGAAAAGTTAGAAACTGACTTAATAGATATGCAAATTGAAGATCTTTACCCTACAAAAATATTAAGTAAATATCATAGATATTTAGAAATGTCTGGTGAATTAGCGGAACTTAATCATTATCTTAGTCAGTATAAAGACTTGCCACCAAATTTGCTACAAGCTAAAGCTTTAGTTGATATTAAACGAAAAGAATATGAAACTTTGAAGAATGCATTATTAGACAAAACAAATTATTATCTTGAATGATTAGATAATAAGTGATACAAAATTATCAATATATTATTTTTTGTAATTTTTTTCACTTTTGTATAATAATAAACAAAATATATGTATATTTTTCATAAGTTTTTTTTAATTTAATTTTTTATCAATTTATTTTGTACTGATTCTTCAATCTCATTTTCATTTAACTTGATGTGCTAAACATGTTATTTAATATTCATGGTTATACTTTGTTTGTAACAGAGAATATAGATCAGATATATAACAGAACAATAGATTAATTTTATGAATGAGATTCAAACTTGATTATCAGAAATACAATCGATTTTGATATTGATTTCGTCCTCGATAAATGATGCGATAAAATAATAATTAATTAATTAAAATATTAATAAGAATTAAACAATACATACTTATATGCTGTTTGTCAAATAGTTATTATTCGATGCAGAAAAATAATTTTTTTTATAAGCAGTATTGTTAAGCGAATAAAAATTGTGATGATATATTATAGATTTGTAACAATAAAAGTTGACTATTGAATAAAATATTCGCGATTTTTTGATATCATGCTATAAATAATATTTATTAAATAAATTTATTCATTGATATAATAAATATAAAAAGCAAAAAATATCGAGGAATTTTTTTATGAGGTTAACCTTAAATTTATTATTACAATTTAATAATCACGTTTCTTGACAATCTAAAAATATCAAGTTTTTAATAATATATATTATTTGATATATTTGATAATATTTTTAGAGGATAAGTTAAGACAGTTATCAAGGATAATTTGAATAAAATAAAATTGGAAAGAATTATTGTAAATTTTATTAATACATTTATATATAATACATACAAATTAAATAAAATAGTTTAACAAATATAATAACATGAATAAAATACCTAACTGTAAAAATTTATCATTTTTTTCAGTTAATTTTCAGTCAGTTAATTTACTTTTAACTATTTATAAATATATCATTATTATTAGTATCGATATAAAAAATAGAAAACTTTAAATGCTTTTCTTTCATTTTAATTATTCTATTATCAGTATATGTATAAATACTATATGTACATATTTATCATATATATATATATTTTCATAATTTTTAAATATATATATATATATATATATATAATGAAAGAAATTCCGAAACAATTTTTATGACATTATATGTATTATCTGTGAAATAGATTA